>NW_011494027.1:49733-50131 GCF_000754665.1 Bison bison bison | reverse complement strand
ACAGCCAAAAATAAACAAACATTCGTTGTTTTTTTTTTTTTTTTTTAAAGATAGAGAACGTATTCAAAAGTTGTGCAAACATTTAGAGATCTGGCCCAAGTGCTAGGAAAACAAAACTAGACCTAAGTATAGTAACAGAATAAATATTTTAGTTCCTACACACAGACATGGCCTCCAAATGGGCTACAGCTGGCCAATGTCAAAGGCACCAGTAGTGAATGTTTTCATGGCTTCAGTTCAGTCTGGTTCAGTTCAGTCGCTCAGTCGTATCTGACTCTTTGCGAACCCATGAATCACAGCACAACAGGCCTCCCTGTCCATCACCAACTCCCAGAGTTCACCCAAACTCATGTCCATCGAGTCAGTGATGCCATCCAGCCATCTCATCCTCTGTCGTC
>NW_011494027.1:46900-49633 GCF_000754665.1 Bison bison bison | reverse complement strand
ATACTGGAGTGGGTTGCCATTTCCTTCTCCAGGGGATCTTCCTGAGCCAGGGATCAAACCCATGTCTCTTACAACTTCTGCATGGGCATGCAGGTTCTTAACCTCTACCTCATATTTCATACATGTCAAGTTCTGCAGGTGATAATTTCTTGTTCCAATAACACATTCTATCACTAGAGAACTTTGTTTGTTATATAAGGTAATTTCTCTTTGAGGCATATTATTTCAAACTGGTTGGTAGATTCATGCTGAGCAGTTTTGATGAGAAAGCCTTAATCTGCAGGAATCTTGCACACCAGAGTCATTAGAGAGAAGCAGGGATCCCCACAAGTTGATGGAAACTAATTACTGTTCCCATCAGTACTGACCTCACTGTTGTCCACAAAGATCCTCCTCCAAAAGAACCAGTATTTAAGAGAGCTAGCCTTTCCTTTAAGACTAGTGATTAATCTCACATGATTCTGGCAGAACCAGTAAAGGTATTCTAAACAAATTGTCTTAAATACACATTTGAATTATATTATCCTCCAGAAGGTAATTTCTGTTTGTGATATCTTTAAGCCTTCTACAGTACGACAGACTCAGAGTGACCCTGATCTAGGCTAAAGTGTGGCTTTAATTTTCTGTTGAGAAAAAAAAATGAAAGAAAAAAAGCAAGAAGAAACAGCAGCTGGCAGGTGACTGTGATAAAAAAAGATATCCTGCAAATATTCAATGGATTATTACCCAGCCATAAAAAAGAATGAAAGCATGCCATTTGCAGCAGAATGAAAGGACCTACAGCTTGTCATACTGAGTGAAGTTAGCCAGAAAGAGAAAGACACGTATATTACAGAACACTCATATGTGGAATCTAAAATGAGACCTGGAGGAACTTATTTACAAAGCAGAAACAGACTCACAGATGTGGAGAAGAGACTTGTGGTTGCAGAGGAGAAGGCCATTGGGGAAGAGAAGGATTAGGCTTTTGAGATTAGCAGATGCAAACTATGATACACAGGATGGAGAGACAAAAAAGATCATCCTGTAGAGCCCAGGGAGCTATATATGCAATACTCTGCAAAAATCTAAATGGGGTATGAACCTGAAAAAAGTAATAGACCTTCACATCTACATGTATAAACAAATCACTTTTCTGTACAGTTGAAACTAATACAACATTGTTAATCCCCACTACTTCAAAATGAAATTAAAATTAAATGATTAATTCTTGAAGACCCCAAAGACAAAACATTTGGAATTAGGAGAAAAGTGTAAGTCGGAGACTTTAAAACAGAGATTTAAACCATCTTTAGATGAACAATTCCCATGAACATGCATTCTGAACCCATTACTCCCAGAATCGATCCCCAATGGGAAAGATTTCCCAATATATACATCCTGGGGAAAATTCCACATGGACCTCCCACACATTACAGAATTGTGGAGTGTTGAGGTCCACCAGGATTCTGACATTGGATCAGCTACCAGCTCCTGTACCCTGGACATCCTACTGCCTGAGGCTCATCCCTGCCAGTGGTCACACACTCAACTCTACTAAACCTTTGGTTCTGTTTTATTCACCTACAGACAGAGTCACTGATACCAGACACATCTCCATGGAATCAAGATCAAAAACATTGATTGAGACAACTTTCCTGGTTCCTGATTAACATGATCCTTCTCCCTTCACATGCTCACTCCCTTTCCCATCTCATCTCTCCTGGTCACTAATCACATCCTATTTGGTGGTGTTTAATTTCCGAGGGTTTAAATACATTGATTTAATATCCACTCTGCAAATCTGCATCTGTGCAAAAGTCACTTGAAGTCTGTGTTCTCTTGATTGAACACACAATTTTCCACTTTAAATATCCAGGAAACTGTGCCTTTAATAAGACAGGTGTTCATCAGAGGCAATCTGAGGAGGATTAGATAGAGATGCCCTCAGGTGTCCAGGAGAGAGGCAGAAAAATGACTAAACCAACACTGGACAGGAGACAGGGGACAGGATCTTGTTTTTGTAGGGGAGGGGGGAAAAAGTCCCTAGAAAGCACGTTGTGCATTACAGGGAAAGGAACTTGTGTTGGACTCACTGAAATTCCTAGAGAGAAAGTGTGAAATGCCGTGAGCTGTGGCTGAGGGTACATATGTATTCTGATAGCACCAACACTTCTGATTGACCTGAGGGGTTGGTATTTCTTCATGATTGGAAAAGAAGGAACCAAAGATGGGGCAGCAGCTGAGACTCGGGAGCACAATGAGGCAGCTGTAACTGAACTGCACAGTTCATAGGACCTAAATTTGGTCTTCTAGACTCTTATGCTTCAAAGATCATTGGACACTAGTATTTCCAAGGAGTAGACATTCCCTCTGTCATGGACAGAGCATGCTTACCACCTCCCCATGGTGTTCGAGGTGTTCATAATGTAAAAGATCTGACACCCTCAAGACATAAGATTTAAGGGGCTTCCCTGGTGGCCCAGTGGTTAAGAATCCTTCTGTTAGTACAGGGGACAGAGGTTTGATTCCTGGTCCAGGAAGATCCAACAAGCTGGTGCAATACAACAATTGAGCCCACACTCCAGAGCCCATGCTCTACAATAAGAGAAGCCACTGCAATGAGAAGTCCCCCCACCACAATTAGAGAGTAGCCCCCACTCACCACAATTAGAGAAAGCCTATGTGCAACAAAGAAGACCCAGCACAGCCAAAAATAAACAAACATTCGTTGTTTTTTTTTTTTTTTTTAAA
>NW_011494027.1:45075-46336 GCF_000754665.1 Bison bison bison | reverse complement strand
CTGTTTCCACTGTTTCCCCATCTATTTCCCATGAAGTGATGGGACCAGATGCCATGATCTTCGTTTTCTGAATGTTGAGCTTTAAGCCAACTTTTTCACTCTCCTCTTTCATCAAGAGGCTTTTGAGTTCCTCTTCACTTTCTGCCATAGGGTGATGTCATCTGCATATCTATGGTTATTGATATTTCTCTCAGCAATCTTGATTCTAGCTTGTGCATCTTCCAGTCCAGCGTTTCTCATGATGTACTCTGCATATAAGTTAAATTAGCACGGTGACAATATACAGCCTTGACGTAATTATTTTCCTGTTTGGAACCAGTCCCGTTGTTCCATGTCCAGTTCTAAGTGTTGCTTCCTGACCTGCATGCAGATTTCTCAAGAGGCAGGTCAGGTGGTCTGGTATTCCCATCTCTTGAAGAATTTTCCACAGTTTATTGTGATCCACACAGTCAAAGGCTTTGGCATAGTCAATAAAGCAGAAATAGATGTTTTTCTGGAACTCTCTTGCTTTTTCCATGATCCAGTGGATGTTGGCAATTTGATCTCTGGTTCCTCTGCCTTTTCTAAAACCAGCTTGAACATCTGGAAGTTTGTGGCTCATGTATTGCTGAAGCCTGTCTTGGATAATTCTGAGCATTACTTTACTAGTGTGTGAGATGAGTGCAATTGTGCAGTAGTTTGAGCATTCTTTGGCATTGCCTTTGTTTGGGATTGGAATGAAAACTGACCTTTTCCAGTCCTGTGGCCACTGCTGAGTTTTCCAAATTTGCTGGCATATTGAGTGCAGCACTTTCACAGCATCATTTTTCAGGATTTGGAATAGCTCAACTGGAATTCCATCACCTCCACTAGCTTTGTTTGTAGTGATGCTTTCTAAGGCCCCCTTGACTTCACACTCCAGAATGTCTGGCTCTAGGTGAGTGATCACACCATCGTGATTATCTGGGTTGGGAAGCTCTTTTTTGTACAGTTTTGTGGATTTGCCACCTCTTCTTAATATCTTCTGCTTCTGTTAGGTGCATACCATTTCTGTCCTTTATCGAGCCTATGTTTGCATGAAATGTTCCCTTGGTATCTCTAATTTTCTTGAAGAGCTCTCTAGTCTTTCCCATTCTGTTGTTTTCCTCTATTTCTTTGCATTGATTGCTGAGGAAGGCTTTCTTATCTCGTCTTGCTATTCTTTGGAACTCTGCATTCAGACGCGTATATCTTTCCTTTTCTCCTTTGTTTTTCACGTCTCTTCTTTTCACAGCTATTTGTA
>NW_011494027.1:43798-44245 GCF_000754665.1 Bison bison bison | reverse complement strand
ACCAGGAGCTGACTGTGGCTCAGATCATGAACTCCTTATTGCCAAATTCAGACTGAAATTGAAAAAAGTGGGGAAAACCACTAGACCATTCAGATATGACCTAAATCAAATCAATTATGATTATACAGTGGAAGTGAGAAATAGATTTAAGGTACTAGATCTGATAGACAGAGTGCCTGATGAAGTCTGGACGGAGGTTCATGACATTGTATAAGAGACAGGGATCAAGACCATCCCCATGGGAAAGAAATGAAAAAAGCAAAATAGCTGTCAAGGGAGGCCTTAAAAATAGCTGTGAAAAGAGAAGTGAAAAGCAAAGGAGAAAAGGAAAGATATAAGCATCTGAATGCAGAGTTCCAAAGAATATCAAGGAGAGATAAGAAAGCCTTCCTCAGCAATCAATGCAAAGAAATAGAGGAAAACAACAGAATGGGAAAGACTAGAGAG
>NW_011494027.1:42342-43428 GCF_000754665.1 Bison bison bison | reverse complement strand
CATTTCATGCAAACATAGGCTCGATAAAGGACAGAAATGGTATGCACCTAACAGAAGCAGAAGATATTAAGAAGAGGTGGCAAGAATACACAGAACTATATAAAAAAGAGCTTCCCGACCCAGATAATCATGATGGTGTGATCACTCACCTAGAGCCAGACATCCTGGAATGTGAAGTCAAGGGGGCCTTAGAAAGCATCACTACGAACAAAGCTAGTGGAGGTGATGGAATTCCAGTTGAGCTATTTCAAATCCTGAATGATCATAGTGTGAAAGTGCTGCACTCAATATGCCAGCAAATTTGGAAAACCCAGCAGTGGCCACAGGACTGGAAAAGGTCAGTTTTCATTCCAATCCCAAACAAAGGCAATGCCAAAGAATGTTCAAACTACTGCACAATTGCACTCATCTCACATGCTAGTAAGGTAATTCTCAAAATTCTCCAAGCCAGGCTTCAGCAATACGTGAACCGCAAACTTCCAGATGTTCAAGCTGGTTTTAGAAAAGGCAGAGGAACCAGAGATCAAATTGCCAACATCCACTGGATCATGGAAAAAGCAAGAGAGTTCCAGAAAAACATCTATTTCTGCTTTATTGACTATGCCAAAGCCTTTGACTGTGTGGATCACAATAAACTGTGGAAAATTCTTCAAGAGATGGGAATACCAGACCACCTGACCTGCCTCTTGAGAAATCTGCATGCAGGTCAGGAAGCAACACTTAGAACTGGACATGGAACAACGGGACTGGTTCCAAACAGGAAAATAATTACGTCAAGGCTGTATATTGTCACCGTGCTAATTTAACTTATATGCAGAGTACATCATGAGAAACGCTGGACTGGAAGATGCACAAGCTAGAATCAAGATTGCCGAGAGAAATATCAATAACCATAGATATGCAGATGACACCACCCTTATGGCAGAAAGTGAAGAGGAACTAAGAAAACCTCTTGATGAAAGAGGAGAGTGAAAAAGTTGGCTTAAATCTCAACATTCAGAAAATGAAGATCAGGGCATCTGGTCCCATCACTTCATGGGAAATAGATGGGGAAACAGTGGAAACAGTGTCAGACTTTATTTTTTG
>NW_011494027.1:39175-42242 GCF_000754665.1 Bison bison bison | reverse complement strand
TGGATGTGAGAGTGGGACTGTGAAGAAAGCTGGGTACTGAAGAATTGATGCTTTTGAACTGTGGTGTTGGAGAAGACTCCTGAGAGTCCCTTAGACTGCAAGGAGATCCAACCAGTCCATCCTAAAGGAGACCAGTCCTGAGTGTTCATTGGAAGGACAGATGCTGAAGCAGAAACTCCAATACTTTGGCCATGTCATGCAAAGAGTTGACTCATTGGAAAAGACCCTAATGCTGGGAGGGATTGGGGGCAAGAGGAGAAGGGGACGACAGAGGATGAGATGGCTGGATGGCATCACCGACTCGATGGACATGAGTTTGGATGAACTCTGGGAGTTGGTGATGGACAGGGAGGCCTGTTGTGCTGCGATTCATGTGGGTCGCAAAGCGTTGGACACGACTGAGCGACTGAACTGAACTGAACTGAACTGAAAGCTTTTGATCCAGGAGAAATGTCTAGAGGCTGACTGGCTGAAACACCCACAAAAGAATTAAGTATCCATTATTGAAAAACAAACAGGCATGCTGCAATGAAAACAAACAGACTCCAAATGACAAACAGCAAGAGAGGAACATAAAACCAAAGGTACACAGTGGCAAGACAGAATAGGACCTTTCACGGGTCCTCTCTGAGAGCTGTGGGAAATTTAGTCTTGTGAACACCTCCCTACAAACCCAAAAGTCGCCACGAGTATTAGAAAGGTCATGGAGTATGTCACTTACTTTTGTTTTAACATTGCTCTGCCCCTCTCCACCTGGAGAGCTTCATGAGGCTGTCAAAGGACAAGCAACGGCTCTAAAGCAGCTTCAAGGGTGAGGATTTCTAGGAGGAAAAGTCAAGAAAAAGAATAGTTTTTACCTCCTCTACTCACATTGAGTGTGTTTATCAGTTCTTAACTTGGGCTGTGTGCACCTCAAAGTGTTTCCCTGACGTTTGGTTGAAAACATGATCAGTCTTTCCTAACAGACTAACAGGGCACCCTTGAAATATATCTAAATTGTACAACCTGGGTGATTATTTAGAGGAGCCCCTGGGCTGTGTTATCTGCTTCTTGGTACAGACTCACTAAGAACACCATGCGTGTCTTCCTTCCATCTTTCTACAGTCCTGTTTTTCATACTGAACCTTGATGGCCGTTGTTCTGTGATGTCACAGTTCTCAGGACAAACAGTCACAGAGTCAGGGTGCTGGGTGACTTTAAGACATACATGGCCCTGTGTCCCCTGACCTTCTAGAGCTTTCTTCCTTGTCCACTGGACAGTGCTGATCAGGACCCCATCTTCTGAAGCCATACTAATCCCATACATGTGACTAATGTTCTTTGCACATGGCTCTGGATTCTAGTCCTTAACAGGTTCTTTGATCTTTGTTATCACCAATAAATGTCACTGTTATACACATGGTTGATAAAGTTTGTCAGTCAAAATCCAAAATTCCCACAAAGCACCATGACTTAATCACTCACCACTCTAGCACTGGGGACTCAGCAACACCAAAGTCCAGGACCATGACAGGGTGGAACTCATTCATCAAGGAATGAAGACTGTTTATAAAAAAAAGAGATGATGAAGTGGGAAGGAGTTAGGGAGCATGGGCCTATGACACTGTCCTGGTGGGACCATGTCCTGTAGAAATCTACAGGTTCCTACAATGTCTGAGGCTTCATTCTGTGTCAGAGTGAGTGAGTGAAGTCGTTCAGTCGTGTCTGACTCTTTGCGACCCCATATCAGGCTCCTCCATCCACGGGATTTTCCAGGCAATAGTACTGGAGTGGGTTGCCATTTCCTTCTCCAGGGTATCTTCCCGACCCAGGGATCGAACCCGGATCTCCCTCATTGTAGACAGATGCTTTACCATGTAAGCCACCAGGGAAGTCTGGGTCAGGATAGCAGGTTAATTCGGGTGATCCAGGATTTCTCACCTCCCCATGATGGGCATGACTGGATAATTCTCTTTGAGGTGCTGTCCTTGCACACTGTAGGCTGTTTGACAGCCTGCTTCATCTCCAATGACCAGTTGGAAGGTGTCACCACCTACCTCTCCCATGGTTACAATGAGAAACATCACCATATTTGACAAGTGCCTCTCCTGGGAGGCACAGTGCTTCTAGTTGAGAAGTGATACCCTACCAGCAGTCTTAGAATGGCTCCCCAGGTCTGGTCAAACCAAAGCTGCTGCTTAAGGACAGAGAAATCTACATAGGCAGCAAGTACCGCAGGGAACTCTTAAAACAGGATAAGCTTTGAGGAGACCTCCCTGCTGAAAATTGTGATCTGGAACCAGAAGCAACGACATCCTGGTTGTGCTTGTTTAAAATGCAGATTCTAGGCTCAAAATCAAACATGCTGCATTAGAACTAATGGTGACCATCATCTTGTCTGGGGGTCACTGAGTATCTTCTCCTTCAAGAGCCACTGTGTAGAGAACATCATCAAGGTCAGATCTCAAAAAAATGTGCTTGTGACACTTTCCTGGTGGTCCAGTGGTTGAGAATCTGTCTAAGAACATAGGGGACGTGAGGTCAATCCCTGGTTGGGGATTAGTTCCTCACCGCTTCTTCTTCTGGTTCTATAAAAGAACCTGGCACCCACCCACAGCCCAGTAAGATGGTTATGTTGAGACATTAGTCAGTCATCTACTTTATCAGCCCGCTTTCTGAATACAGTCATATTCCTTGTCTCAACAACTCATTTCTTGGATTCATTAGCCTGTAAGGCAGAGAGAAGAGCAAGCTTGGACTTAGTAACAAATTGGAGAAGCCAGTGCAAAAGCCTTGCTTCTTGTGAATAGCCAGCCCCAGTCAGGGAAAATGGGGGGAAGGCCCCAGTAGCTGCAGACACCATGTCCTGAGGATCTTTTCTTCAAGATTCCCTGAGGAAGCACCAGCTATGCCAGCAAGTGGCAGAGAAAGCAAGGAACTGAGAAACTTCTGAGTCAGTGGACCCATTTTGTACTGTAAGTCTACCCAATTTGATAGCCAGTTCAACATTCAGAAAACTAAGATCATGGCATCCGGTCCCATTACTTCATGGGAAATAGATGGGGAAACAGTGTCAGACTTTATTTTT
>NW_011494027.1:36984-39075 GCF_000754665.1 Bison bison bison | reverse complement strand
GGGAAATAGATGGGGAAACAGTGTCAGACTTTATTTTTGGGGGGCTCCAAAATCACTGCAGATGGTGATTGCAGCCGTGAAATTAAAAGATGCTTACTCCATGGAAGGAAGTTATGACCAACCTAGATAGTATATTGAAAAGCAGAGACATTACTTTACCAACAAAGAAAGGTCTGTCTAGTCAAGGCTATGGTTTTTCCAGTGATCATGTACGGATGTGAAAGTTGGACTGTGAAGAAAGCTGAGCACCAAAGAATTGATGCTTTTGAGCTGTGGTGTTGGAGAAGACTTCTAAGAGTCCCTTGGACTGCAAGGAGGTCCAATCAGTCCATTCTAAAGGAGATCAGTCCTGGGTGTTCTTTGGAAGGACTGATGCTGAAGCAGAAACTCCAATACTTTGGCCACCTCATGCGAAGAGTTGACTCATTGGAAAAGACTCTGATGCTGGAAAGGGTTGGGGGCAAGAGGAGAAGGGGACGACAGAGGATGAGATGGCTGGATGGCATCACCGACTCGATGGACATGAGTTTGAGTGAACTCCGGGAGTTGGTGATGGACAGGGAGGCCTGGCGTGCTGTGATTCATGGGGTCACAAAGAGTTGGGCATGACTGAGCCACTGAACTGAACTCAGTAGGTTTATTTATTTGTGGTTTTATGTGCCCTTTTGTGTTATATGTTATGAGCCAACGGGCTCAGATTTGGAGGGTGAGCTGCTTTGCTATACACACCGGGAACATATTCCCCACTCAGTTTGGACTTTTTCTTTACGAGAGAAACCAATTTGGTTGGGGGACCCTGTTGCAGAGGGGAAGTTCTGTTGTGCTCTACTTTGAGCCACTTTATTGGAGAAGTAGTTCTTGTGGGGCTGCTGCTGCTGCTAAGTCGCTTCAGTCATGTCCGACTCTGTGTGACCCCATAGACGGCAGCCCACCAGGCTCCCCCGTCCCTTGGATTCTCCAGGCAAGAACACTGGAGTGTGTTGCCATTTCCTTCTCCAATGCATGGAAGTGAAAAGTGAAAGTGAAGTTGCTCAGTCATGTCTGACTTAGCGACCCCATGGACTGCAGCCTACCAGGCTCCTCCATCCATGGGGTTTTCCAGGTAAGAGTACTGGAGTGGGGTGCCATTGCCTTCTCCGTCTTGTGGGGCAAACACATCCAAATTGGAATGAGTTCATTTGTTTTGTTGTTATTGTTGTTCAGTTGTTAAGTCGTGTTCGATTCTCTGTGACTCCATGAACTGTATGCAGAACACCAGGCTTCCCTGTCCTTCACTATCTTCCTGAGTTTGTTCAAGCTCATGTATGGTGTGGCAGAGATGCCATTCAACCATCATCTCACCCTCTGTCACCCCCTTCTCCTCTTGACCTCAGTCTTTCCCACCTATCAGGGTCTTTTCCAATGAATCAGCTCTTGCATCAGGGGGCCAAAGTATTGGAGCTTCAGCTTCAGCATCAGTCCTTCCAATGACTATTCAGGGTTGATTTCGTTTATGACTGACTGGTTTGATCTCCTTGCTGTCCAAGGGACCCTCAAAATTCTTCTCCAGCATCACAGTTTGAAGGCATCAATTCTTTTGCACGCAGCCTTCTTTATGCCCCAACTCTCACATCAGTACATGACTCCTGGAAAAACCACAGCTTTGACTATATAGACCTCTATCAGCAAAGTGATGTCTCTGCTTTTTAATATGCTGTTCAGTTTTGTCATAGCTTTTCTTCCAAGAAGCAAGCATCTTTTAATTTTGTGGTTGCAATCACCTTCCACAGTGATTTGGGAGCCCCATAAAATAAAATCTGTCATTGTTTCCACTTTTTCCCCATTTTTTATTTGCCATGAAGTGATTTTTTATTTGGGGATAAAAAATCATTGCTGATGGTGACTGCAGCCATGAAATTAAAAGACGCTTACTCCTTGGAAGAAAAGTTATGACCAACCTAGACAACATATTAAAAAGCAGAGACATTACTTTACCAACAAAGGTCCATTTGTGGTCATGTATGGATGTGAGAGTTGGAATATAAAGAAAGTTGAGTGCCGAAGAATTGATGCTTTTGAACTGTGGTGTTGGAGAACTCTTGAGAGTCCCTT
>NW_011494027.1:18120-36878 GCF_000754665.1 Bison bison bison | reverse complement strand
AGAAGACCCTGATGCTGGGCAAGATTGAAGGCAGGAGGAGAAGGGGATGACAGAGGATGAGATGGTTGGATGGCATCACGGACTCAATAGACATGAGTTTGAGTAAACTCCGGGAGTTGGTGATGGATAGGGAGGCCTGGTGTGCTGCAGTCCATGGGGTATCAAAGGATTGGACAGGACTGAGTGACTGAATTGAATTGAACTGAACTGATGAAGTGATGGGACCACTTGCGATGATCTGTGTTTTTTGAATGGTAAGTTTTAAGCCAGCTTTTTCATGCTCCTCTTTCACCTTCATCAAGAGGCACTTTAGTTCCTCTTCACTTTCTGCCAAAGTGGTATCATCTGCATATCTGAGGCTGCTGATATTTCTCCCGGCAATCTTTATTCATATCTGAGGTTGTTGATATGTCTCCTGGAAATTTTGATTCCAGCCTGTGAGTCATTCAGCCTCACAGTTTGCATGATGTATTCTGCATATAAATTAAATAAGCAGGGTAACAATATATAGTCCTGATGTACTCCTTTCCTTATTTGGAACCAGTCCATTATTCCATGTCTGGTTCTAACTGTTGCTTCTTGATCTGCATACAGGTTTTGCAACAGGCAGATAAGGTGGTCTGGTATTCCCACCTCTTTAAGCATTTTCCACAGTTTGTTGCAGTCGACAGAGTCCAAGGCTTTGGTGTAGTCAATAAAGCAGATGTAGATTTTTCTGAAATTCCCTTGCTTTGTCTATGATCCAGCAGATGCTGGCAATTTAATCTCTGGTTCCTCTGCCTTTTCTAAAACCAGCTTGTATGTCTGGAAGTTCTTGGTTCACGTACTACTAAAGCTTAGCTTGGAGGATTTTGAGGATACTCTTACTAGCATATGACATGAGTGCATTGTACAGTAACTTGAATTTTTTGGCACTGTTTTTCTTCAGCAGTGATCTTTTCCAGTCGTGTGGCCACTGCTGAGTTTTCCAAATTTGCTGGCATTTGAGTGCAGTATTTTAACAGCATTATCTTTTAGGATTTGAACTAACTCAGCTGGAATTCCATCATCTCCATTAGCTTTGTTTGTAGTTATGCTTCCTAAGACTCACTTGACTTTGTACTCCAGGTGTCTGGCTTTAGTGGAGTGACCATGTCATAGTAAGTTATCTGGAATATTATCATCTTTTGGGGATAGTTCTTCTTTGCATTCTTGCCACCTCTTCTTAATATCCTATTCTTCTGTTAGGACTTGGCCCTTTCTGTCTTTTATTGTGCCCATCTTTGCATGAAACATTCCCTTGGTGTCTCTAACTTTCCTGTAGAGATCTCTAGTCTTTTCCACTCTATTGTTTTCCTCTATTTCTTTGCAATGGTCCTGTAAGAAGGCTTTCTTTTTTTTTTTTAATTCTTGAGAAAATTATACTTTATATTTTTTTTCCACAAAGGATTTCATATTTATTACTGCCATTTTCACGTTTTCTTTTATTTATTTATTTTTTCCTGTTTCTACTTCTTTTTTTTTTTTTTAATTATATCCTTGCTAATCTCTGGAACTCTGCATTCAGTTGAGTATATCTTTACCTTTCTCCTTTGCCTTTTGCTTCTTTTCTTTTTTCAGCTATTTGTAAGACCTCCTCAGACAACCACTTTGCTTATTTGCATTCCTTCTTCATGGAGGGGGTTTTGTTTGCCACCTCCTGTACAGTGTTATGAACCAACATCCAGAGTTTTTCAGGAGCTCTGTCTACCAGATCGAATCCCTTGAATTTGTCACCTTCACTGTACAATCTTTAAAGTGAAGTGAAAGTGAAAGTCGCTAAGTGATGCCCAACTATTTCTGAGCCCATGGACTATTCAGAATTCTCCAGGCCAGAATACTGGAGTAGGTAGCCTGTCCCTTCTCCAGGGGATCTTTCCAACCCAGGGATCGAAACCCAGTTTCCCACCTTGCAGGCAGATTCTTTATCAGCTGAGCCACAAGGGAAGCCCAAAAATACTGGAGTGGGTAACCTATCCCTTCTCCAGTGGATCTTTCTGACCCAGTAGTCAAACTGGGGCCTCCTGTAATACAGGCAGATTCTTTACAAACTGAGCTATCAGGGAAGCCCCGCATAACCATAGGGGATTTGATTTAGGTCATACCTGAATGGTCTGGTGGTTTTCCCTACTTTATTCAATTTAAGGCTGAATTTTGAAAAAGGAACTGATGATCTGAGCCACAGTCAGCACCAGGTCCTTTGTTTGCTGACTGTATAGTGCTTCTCCATCATCAACTGCAAAGAATATAGCCAATCTGATTTCAGTACTGACCATCTAGTGACATCCATGTGTAGAGTCAGCTCTTCTGTTAAAAGGGGCTGTTTGCTATGCAGCCTCTTGGCAAAACTCTGTTAGCCTTTGCCTTGCTTCATTTTGTACTCCAAGGCCAAACTTGTCTGCTACTCCAGATATGTCTTGACTTCCTAATTTTGCACTGTAGTCCCCTATGACCAAAAGGACATCTTTCATGTTGTTAGTTCTAAAAGGTCTTGTAGATCGTCATAGATTCATTCAACTTCAGCTTCTTTGGCATTCATGGTTGGGGTACAGACTTGGATAACTGTGATGTTGAATGATTTGCCTTGGAAACAAACAGAGATCATTCTGTCATTTTTGAGATTGCACCCCAATACTGCATTTTGGACTTGTGGACTGTGAGGGTTACTCCATTTCTTCTAAGGGACTCTTGCCCACAGCAGTGGATATAATGGTCATCTGAATTAAGTTCACCCATTCCAGTCCACTTAAGCTCACTGATTCCTAAAATGTCGATGCTCCCTCTTGCCAACTCCTATTTAACCACTTCAAATTTACCTTGATTCATGGACTTAACACTCCAGGTTCCAATGCAATATTGTTCTTTACAAAATTGGACTTTACTTTCAGCACCAGACCCACACAGAACTGAGCAATGTTTCTGCTTTAGCCCAGCCTCTTGATTCTTTATGGAGCTGTTTCTCCACTCACTCTTCCATAGTAGCATATTGGACACCTACTAACCTGGTGGGCTCCATCTTCCAGTGTCATATCTTTTTGCCTTTTCATACTGTTCATGGGGTTCTCAAGGCAAGAATACTGAAGTGGTTTGTCATTCCCTCTTCGAGTTAACCATGTTTTATCAGGTGCTGACTATAAGGGACATGCTCTTCAGCCACTCTACATAGCCAGCCGACATGCCCTAGATGTCCCACTGCTGGTCTTCGTTGAGCATGGAAAGCTTCACTGGCTGCTAAGTGTCAATCAACGTGTTGCCCGGGGGCTGGAGTCACCAGGAAGGGGGTCTGGGGAAGGCTGGAGCCACAGTTGTAGGACGCCCTGGAGTGGAGAGCTCCCTGACCTCACTGCCGCCGCTAGCCACCCTGAGACCAATCTGTCACCCAGGAGTGGAGGGCTCCCCTCTTCATTTGTTTTGTTAGGGCAAAGTTTATTTACCTCGTTTGAGAACTGGTTCAATTGGAATTGGTTCACTAGGGAAATAGTCCTGGTGGAGGTGGGTAGCCTAGTTGGAGTTAGTTCATGTTTTGTAGGGTAAATTTATTTACATAATTTGTGAAGTGGTTTGGCAACCCACTCCAGTATTCTTGCCTGGAGAATCCCACGGACAGGGGAGCCTGGTGTGCAACAGTCCACAGGGCCACAGAGAGTCAGACTCAACTGACTGATTGACACAACACTCGCTCATCTGGGCATTGGTGTTGGAATTTGCCTGTGCCTTCCCTGTTGGAATTTGCCTACGTTCTTTTGTGTCTTGGTGTTATCAAACTTATTTAAAAAATGGGAAATATTTAATTAATTCCAAAGGACAGTTCTTTGGGACGTACATAACATAGGTTAAGACCAAAAGGACAATAGCCCCTGAGTAACTCACACTTAGACAATTTGGCAGCTTGAAGCACTTTACAAAGGAGTATAACACACTGGTAATAAATGAAGAGGGCCAGGGACTCCCACATACTCCCATGAATTGAGGTGTCTGATTCTAATTTCCCTAGAGAAGCCCCAGGTAACATTGACAGTGGGAAGCTTCAACTCCAGTTTGGGGAGCACCCCCTGCAAAGGAAAACTCCAACCTTTTGGACAAAGTTCAAAGGTCTTAAGGGCCTGGGAGCTCATGTTTCTGTTACTTTCCTGGTGCCTAGGCTTGGGTTTATTCTGGCTACTTTGGTAACGCGCAGGCATCTGGTCATAACTGCTCGTGCTGAAATGAGAAGTGTTTCTTCTAACGTCCCCCACCACCCACACTCTTGCATTTCTCTCTCCTTGAATCCTCTGCGAACAGGCTATTGACAAGGGAAGCAACTGAGGAGATCTGGCCAGGGTTACTCTCTCGTGTGTTCCGAGCCACATAGCCCACGGTGCCCCAGTAGGAGCTGACACCCAAGCAAGTGAGGGCTCTCATTTCCTCGTCCTCCCTTGAGCAGAGAACCAGGTCAATTAATATTCCGCTGGCATGAGTCAGGCACTTAAAAGCCATTAGGCCATCTGCCTCTTGAAGGTTCCTGCCACCTGATAAGGCGTAAGGAAACAGGCCAGACTATCAGTGTTGCCCCCAGCAAGACAACTTCAAGGCAAATTAGGTAAATGTTGGTTCAAGAAAATAGTGAGCCCACTTCCCGCTGGCCACTTCCCTCATGCAGAATGAAGCAGACTCCTAGGTCTCTTTCTCTTTTTTATTTATTATTTTATTTTTTTGAATCAACATGAGGAAATAGTTTAATTTTTTTTTCCTAGGTCTCTCTTTCCTGTTACCTTCACCTCTTTCCCCTTTTCTCCAGACTGACTTTCAGGAGCCAAGGTGTTGCCTCTGAGCCTTCCCACGAGGTCTTCTCTCCTAAGCTAAATGAGGAAAAGTAAAGCTTTCCAACACAGGTAAATGGGTATGTCAAGTCCTTCAGTTTTACTGAGGTGGCCACCAAATTCAAAACAAGCCCATCCTTGTTTTACAACCCGTCTTTATCGCACCACAAGAGTGGCTCCAAAAATCCTTTACCACTCCAAAAACCTACCCCATTTATCTTAAGACGCTTGTGAACATTAAAGAAAGGGGGGAAATAAGTCATCCTAGGCAGACACACTTATATTTTTGAGATGAAAATGTCCTCTTGGTCTTTTCAGCAACACTCATCTGTGATGCTTTTTTTTACATGTGATTTTTAGACGTAATTTAGAAGTTGGCTTGCCCAAGGTAAATAGAAACTTCTTTTTCTCCAAATATCTGGCCATCTCATCAAGTGAGATTGACTTGTTCCACCTACCAGAAACCCAATTTTAATCCAACCTGTTTTGAAAACTGATGGGTTTCACATTGCTTTACCTGCTTAGGACTGCAATCTTGAAATGAGAATTCAGATCTCTCTTTGTATGGATCTTTGTCTTTGGATAACAATGTCATGGTTGATTTGTAAAAGAATTCTATGTAATTGTCTTAAAAAGGGATAAGTGGTTATAAACTTTCAAACCCAACGATTCTAAATACAAGAGAAATTAAGCTAAATGAATTTCAGGTTCCTGTGAACTGGGAAATAGTATTAAACTAGTATCTGGTATTAATGTTTAAATTTGTTGATCTGAGTAATATATACATGTCTTAGGTCACAACATAAAGCATAATATTAAGCATAATACTTGCATTGTGCCTAAGTTTAATATAAGCTAAATAAGATCTTATATCTGTCACAAATTTGTTAGCAAGGAAAGTAACTCAGTGTGAAGAAAACCTCTGAGGAAAGAATGCAAATGAGATATGAGTTTTTGGTGAACTTTTAGAAATAATTAAGTGTTTTAGGATCTCTCTAAATATTCTACAACTTGAAAGCTGAAATTGTGATAAAATACGTTAAGTGATGAAACATTTGTAGGAAATGACCCCAAAAAGTGTTTTGTACATGATCAGTCAGTACTAAGTTTAAAACCACTTTAAGTGAGTAAATGAACCTTTAACAAAGCCAAGGCAAAATGTAAATTTAACCTTTTCTTTCTTTTAAAAAACTCAAGCTTTCAAAAGGTGTATTTTCCCTTTGATAAGGTATTATAAGTTTTTTTCCCCCCTTTTTAATTGATCTGTATTTGCCTTTGAAAAATTTTATTGTCATTTTGGCTAAGTAAATAACTATTTTTCACAGTGACCTAGGAATCTATTGTTTTATTTATTTTTTGTTTATTTTTTATTTTTTTAACTTTACAATATTGTATTGGTTTTGCCATATATCAACATGAATCTGCCATAGGTATACACGTGTTCCCCATCCTGAACCCTCCTCCCTCCTCCCTCCCCGTATCATCCCTCTGGGTTGTCCCAGTGTTTTAAAAGACTTCATTTTTTTCTGAATGCTCTTTTAACCAAACTTATAAACTAAAATTACCTCTAGCTGACTTTGGAATGCTTGAAAGGGTCCCTAAAACAACCCCCAAAAAGACGTTACGCTAATTAGCTTCACGTGGTATGATGAATTACAGGCGAGGAGTTGCCAGATGAGAAATACATCTTTAGTTATATTTGAAATGATAAAGATATTCTAGATATTATATGGAATTCCTAAAAACATTATATGTCCTGGTAGTGAAGAGAAAAAGTCAAAATTTTACATGACCTCATTCCCCTTCTGCCTCTGTAACTCAGCTTGCCCCTTGCAAATTCTAGATCACATAGGTCATGTAGTCTCAGAAAGTGGGGACTTGCAATACTAGGAACTGGCGTGTACCTCACGCACCTTTGTCCTGCTCTTTGCAATTGCCCAGCCCCTACAAACCTGCTTAATCATGCCTGTCCAGGTCAGACATCCCCCTCCCCATCTTGACTGCTGTTTCCACGTGTGCGAAACCCCTGAGTTTAAACCAGCCTATTAACAGCTAGTGTTGCCCACTACAATCTATAAAAACTCTGTAATCCCTTTGTTTGGAGCTCAGAGCTTGGAGTGTTAACCCATCTGGATCTACCGGCGTAAGAAACTTGCATTCTCCAACTCTCTGAGTGTGGTGCTTGGTTTCTTGAGTACTGCTTTCTGCAACAGTAGAATATGAGTCATATTTCCAGTTATTATCTGAAAGTGTTGTATGTCACTGCAGTAACCAGGTTCTCTGTCAACTTCAGTGTAGTCAGATTTAAACTTGCCTTCTTAACTCCTTTGTAATTAAAGATAGTTACCGTTTCACTCTGATACCTTTGAAGAAATGCCTCCTCCTCAAGAAGATTGACTTAAAAAGATAAATAAAAGCCTTTGGATAAATGCAAGTTGCTGACTTTCAGACCATAATGCTGAACTGAGTAAAAATAAATAAGTAAATAATTCTAATGGGATACCTGATGGCTTCATAAAGCTGCTAACATAAAGAATTAGTTGCATAGGACTGAAAACTAGCAAACCTGGTTATAATTTTTATGGCTTCTATCCAAAAAATTTGCTGGTTTAAATCTGTGTTTCCCAGGTGTAAGAAAACCCGCCTGAACCTAATAATGACTTACAGTAACTTGGTAAGTTATACCTTTCGTGAGTTAAATTGAAACATTTATCTTTTTCTCCCTACCTGCCTGATCCTGCCATTATACATATGCTTGTCTCAAACATTAAGCCATGCATAAAGGTGCATGGCCAGTACAAAGAAACTGCAGATAGTTCATTAAATTGTTTATTCCCCCCCTCCCAGGTCACTTGACTACTGCAACTGGATTACAAGCAGTTACACAAATCATTGTTTACATTTGTTCTTTGTTTTCAAATTGTGCTTTGTATCTCTCTGCTGAACTATGTCATTGTCAGCGTGACTAGCTTTGTTACTTATACCCGGTCTAATTTAAAGGACTCTTGCCTCTTGCAGTACCCAAAGTGTAATCAGCCCTCCAACAATACTTCTGTGGCTAAACATCTTGAGAAAAATCACACGTATAAGATGAAATACTTGTAACATTGTGATTCTAACTATGGGAAGAAGCAACAAAGGAAAATGTCTCCTGGATTTTAGTTAGCTAGAATCCAAAGAGTATTTTTAATTACTGATGAGGTCTGGTCCAAAACTTAATACCTGGAGTGGTACATCAAGAATTTTTGCCTAAACTGGATGGAACCTCCCAGTGCCATGGGACAAAAGTTGATCATGAAATGTCTTCCAAATATTGGTCACATTCATGGCCAAAAGGGGGAAACCTGAGAAATGGAACCAGCAACTGCAGCCCTCCAACAAGAGCTGGTCAGACTAGAAGGAGAATAGCTGCTCTCTAGGAGCCATCGGACTACAGCCACTCCCTATGGTGAACCCTGAAGAAATGCTGAGAATACACAATTACAGGACCACAGAGAGCTGAAGTGCAAGGAAGTAATTTTAATGAGCCCTGACTCTTGTGTCTTCCCATACAGAGAAAAGTGCTCAATTCCTTAACTTGAGTTATTGTTTCCTGGATTTCAAGTTCAGTATTTTGAAGTTTACAGGTGTACAGAAGACACTTTCCAAAGAGGGAAATAAGAAGCAAAATCTCAACATATGAAACAGCATATGGTGAACACTGACAACGATGGTGAACACTCCCAGAACGATCCTTCTGATGAAGCAGAATGGTCACTGCCCTCTTTTCCCACAAGACTGTGGAATGGAGTTTGACAGTGGGGAACCGAACCAAAGCTGACTCCGTGTTGGAACCGTTTCTTTGACTTGCTTTTTGTTGTCATTGTTATTCTAATCGAACATAATGGCCTGCCTCAGAAGACCCTACCCTTCTGCCTGACTGTTAAAGTGCCTTTTCTCAGCTCACAGGGAGATGAACTGACCCTGCCCAGCTATGAAAAGAAGAAATTAACACATACATTCCAAAGGCTGGCCCATCCTGAGATGTTCTGCAAAATTGAAGACCGTTTTTACTTTGCTTCCTCTGTGTCTCTAGCTCTCTACTTTGCCTTTTGACTTTAGTTTCTCATAACTTCTCTCCCTCTGGCTCTATAAAAGAACCTGTCATCCAGACCCTGACTAGATGGTTACTTTGAGACACTAGTCTGCCGTCTTCTCAGCCGACTGTCCAAGAAAGTTGTATTCCTTGCCTCTCTACCTCCTTTCTCGGATTCACTGGTCTGTCAGTAACACAGCTAGAGAGCCCATGTGCCATAACTAAAGATCCCAGCTGTGATGAAACAAGGATTTTGCATGCTGCAACTAAGACCTGGCACAGGCAAATAAATAAATGCATAAAAAAATAAATATAATAATACATTTTTGGGTAATAAAAGTTATATAAAAATTACATTGTTTAAAATAGTGGGCTTGTATTTCATTATCTCAACTTTAGACTCTAACTGCATTGCAACCTTGGTCATGTATCCTTGAGGGAAACTGAAATTCTGAGTGGCCAAGATCAATAGCTTCCTTGCAATGTTTAGTTAGGAGTTGTGCAATCTAAGATGTAAAAACAGTGGTTACAGAGAAAACAGACAAGTAGAACAAAATTAATAAACTGGATGAGAGAGACTTCCCAGTTACAAAAATATGAATAAATTTGAGAAGTAGACAACAGGAAGATGTACCAAGCAGGGCTTAGCATTATTTGGAGGGAGTTACAACAGAAATGTTTTTGTAAGATGATTCTATTTGTATTTATTACTCTATTGCCTACATTTTGACCAATATTAATGAGAATTGGGATTAAAGGCCATATGAGTCCCTTCAGTACAAAGCAATAGGATTTTATTTTATTTTATTTTATGGCATCAACTTCCTTAAGGATGAAAACTTTTTTCCTTTTTATTTTATCTTTTAATTGATGCAGAATGTTTTACAATGTTCTCTTGGCTTCTGCCATACAGAACGCAAATCAGCCATAATTATTATTAATCACCTCCCTTTTTGAGCCCCCTCCCCTCACCCATCTCACCCCTTCAGGTCATCACAGATTGCCTCTCTGGGCTCTCTGTGTTTCAGCAACTTCTTACCAGCTACATATGATTTGCAGGGAAGGAACACAGATGCAGATATAGAGAACAGACTAGTGAACACAGTGAGGGAAGAAGAGTGTTAAGACCAGTGGAAACCAACATGATTATTACAACTGTTGCAATATCTCTTAGAAGATCTAGTGTCTAATCTCCCCTTGATTGGCAGTCAGAAAGATCTTCCTAAGATGGGATGGTCCTAGGATACACTCCCAGGGGACACATGTTGGTAAGAGTCCAAAAGGAAAACCTGGGAATGCTGGGGGTACAAAAGTAGAGATGGAAGGGTGATTATAAGGGGTGTTAGCTGGGATCACATGACTACTCAAATTTATCGAAATCAGGGACTTCTCTGGGGGTCCAGTAGTTAGGATTCTAACCTTTCCCTGCACAGAGTACAGAGTCCATATGGATTTCATCTCTGTTGGAAACTAAGAACCTGCATGCTGCATGGTGTAGCCAAGATAAAGAAACAGACAAAAAAAAAAAAAAGAAAGAAAAAAGAAAATTAATATCTGGATCAAAGACCAAAGAAAGGAAAAGGTTTCAGTATATTCTTAAACATGAAAACCTTCTATCATGCAGACTTTTCAGCTGAAAATATGACAGGATAATATACAGAGGAATATATGAACAAAAGAGATAGCATGATATTGCAACTGAAAGAAAAGAGAATAAAAGGAAAAAAAATAGATATATTGTTGGTCCATGTGAACATGAAGGGCAGTGATCCTCTGAAGATGTGAGCTGAGGATGCCCTTGAGACGACAAGCTCTCCTCAAAGGTCTGACTTCAATCCAAATGAAGGATTCTGAGCTCTGATCTGTCCCAGAAACAGGCAGCACTGGGTCAGCCCTCCAGGTGTTCTCAATTAGCTGACTCAGGAACCCTGAGTCTCCTTGTTTCTTCATTTCTATACTCAGAACAAAATAAACCTTTTAATGTATTTATTTGTTAAATTACAATGAATGAAGATGAAAATAAGTAAAATTGGATTAAAAATACAAAAAAAAAACCAAAAAAAAAACCCATGACTCACTGTTTCAGTGATGTTGTCTTAGGAAATCTATTTTTTTCCATTAAAAATTCTAAAAATTACAAGAACTGCTATTCAGCATTTTGAGTTAGTGAGTAAATATTATATTACAGATCAAATGGGTAGAAGGGTGTCTGGAAAGAAATCACTGAAAATAAACGACTGAGGCACCTTCTTCAGATGAGGTTACGGGGCATTTGAATGGATCATCCTCTTAGTACTTAAGAGGAAAAAGCCCACATTGGGGCAGGAGAAGGTGACAAATGCTACGTGCTGACCTGCTCCTCACCTCAGAATAATAGGTGTCTTTTCCAAGGGTCTCTGAGAAGATAGTGTTCCCTTGGCTAAACCACACAGTCAGTCTTTACTTTTAGAAAATAAATGTTAAACTGTCACCTCCACGTTAAGGATGCAAAGCAGGAGTGATGGATATGTACCTTGGACAGCTCATCTCATTTTGCATCTCATGATAAACAGGAAAATAATTGTCCCCTTGCAATATTGGATGTACTGCAATTTCTCACTTTAAAGGTCAAATGCCCACATCCACATATGCTTCTCTTAAAACAAATCTCATTATCAAAATGACAGAATGCCAGAAAAGTGTATCTCTGCCAACCAGGATACTGAAGGTGCCTTCTGTTGTAACTGGTCATATGAGGAACAACCATTGGTTCCTGATGTGTCATGCCAACAGATGTAGGCTATAAAAGTGGCAGCAATTTTCCATACTCTCCAACCACTGGGACACCCTCAGCTTCTACAGAAGAAGGATCAGGAGAGTCAACAAGATGAAGGCTCTGCTGTTCAGTCTTGTCCTTGGTCTGCTTGCTGCCAGTCAAGGCGATGTGATAGATGCCTCTCAGGTACCAGGGGTATTTGAACGTGGTCTAAGCTTGGGAGGAAGTCTTGGCATGTATCCATGTGAGTGTCCCTTTCAAGGTCCAGTCATGTGGATCGCTAAGTCTAGCCATCTCTCTGCAATTCAAAATTTCTGCATTCACTGGCTCTATGCCTGCTGTTTGTGATGTCTGTATCACCTTTGCCATCTATTCATTGGCTCTCATGTATGTTCACTTGTCTTGTAAAAACAGAGGAACATCACATAGGTATTAGACTAGGGCTCTTGCATTTGACAAGATAGCTCAAGCTATCTCAGTAATTTCTCAATTGTTTCCTTTACTTGACTTGAGTTTTCACATGATTCTGTAACTAGGGCTGTGTTCATAAAGATAGGTAACTTCTGCTAAAGTGAAAGGGCAGCGAAACTCCTGAGGGATGATGTCGGGCAGAATTTACAGAGACGGACAAAGATTTCTGAAGGGAATTTTACTTTTAGTTCACAGGAAGATGGTTAACCCATTTTATCGCGGCCGAGAACATAGACAAGATCACCGAGGGCGCGCCATTCCACATTTTCATGCGTTACATCGAGTTTGATGAAGAAAATGGCACGATACACTTCCGCTTTTATATCAAGTAAGTAAAAATCACCCAGAAGGAAAACACCTATAAGCCCCGACCTAAGGGAGGGTGTGTCTTCCCCTCTGCAGGGAACTCTCTGGGTGATGTTGAGAGCATTATGCCCTGTGCTGTCGGGCTGAGCAGGATCTCTGAGCTGGGGGAGGGGATCGGTCCCTCTTTGAACCTCCAGGGAATGTCCTGAAAACTCTGCTTAGAAGGGGAACCCAGAAGCTCCACTGGCATCAACTCATTAAAGGAAAGAGGGACACGGCAGAGGGAAGAGGCTCGTGTCCTGGAGACCACAGTCCCCACCAGGGGCTTGACCCCTTCCCACAGAATTTGTAAGAGACGGTTCCCACTGAGCCCAGATGTGAGGGCGGGGGAGAGCACCCAGAGAGCTCTGCCCTCGGGGCTTCCTCACGGGAGCTTTCATCATCACTGAGTTTCCCAGAGCCGTCAGAGCCCCTAGTGACTTTCCCAAGTGCCTTCCCAGGCTCCTGCCAATGCACGTGACAGGAGTTCGATCCCTGGGTCGGGAAGAGGCCCTGGAGGAGGAAATGGCGACCCCCTCCGGTATTCTTGCCTGGACAATCCCATGGACAGAGATGCCTGGTGGGCTACAGCCCAAGGGGTCGCGAAGAGTCAGAGAGGACTGAGCAACCAAGCACACACATACAGTCCCAAGTACCATTCATAGAATGCTCACTATACCGAAGACGGTTTTCTAAGAACATGCAAGCATGGCAGAAACCAATACAAGCTTGTTCAGCAACTGTCCCCCTCTCTCAAAAGAAAATAAGAAAATGCACAGTCAGCAATGCATTGTGAGGAATAAGAACATTAAGAGAAGAAACAACAACATGTTTTGTTGCAACCCCTTGAACTGTAGCACGCTAGGCTAGGCTTCCCTGTCCTTCATTATCTCCAGGATCTTGCTCAAACTCATGTCCATTCAGTCAGTTATGCCATCCAACCATTTCCTCCTCTGTGGTCCCCTTCTTCTCCTGCTTTCAATCTTTCCCAGCATCAGGGTCTTTTCCAATGAGTCAGTTCTTCGCATCAGGTGGCCAAAATACTGGAGTTTCAGCTTCAGCATTTAACAGTATAGTTGCAATCAAATTAGAACCACCCATACAGGAACAGACTCAAAGACACGTGTATCTTATCTCAGGAGAAACAGTTGTCTGTTTTCACTAATTTTTAAAGAACATCTGTTATCATCCTCTTTGCCGTATTTTACAATTTTTGTGTCGTATGTTTAATTTTTCATGTGGCGACTCTTTCTGAAGTCACTTTTGCCTGGAGTAGGAAATGGCAACCCACTCCAATATTCTTGCCTGGAGAATCCCATGGACAGAGGAGTCTGGCAGGCTACAGTCCATGGGGCTCCAAAGAGTTGGGCCAAACTGAGTAATTGAACACACAAAGAAGCATAATTAAATGTGTAATTAAATGCACCTTTGTGGAATGTACAGTTCAATGAGCTTTCACATGTGCACAATTGTTTCACCATCTACACATTCGAGATATAAAATTCCAGGCTTCAACTGGTGATTCAGTGCTTAAGAATCCATCTGCCAATGCAGGAGACATGAGCTCCATCTCTGGTCTAGAGGGACCCCACGTGCCCAGGAGCAAGTAAGCCCATGTGCTACAATGACTAAGCCTGTGGGCTATATGCTCTAAAACAAGGGAAGCCACCATAGTGAGAATCCCCGGCACTGCAACTGAAGAGTAATTAACCCTTGCCCTTGGCAATAGAGAGAAGCCTGAGTGGCAAGAAGACACAGCACAGTCAAAAAAAAAACAACCAGTTTTGTTTTTAAAAAGAAGGACATAAAATTTCTCCAGCACACCTCCTTTTCTTCACTCATCATTAGATGTCTACCCCTGGAGCCACAGGTAAGAAAAGATATGCATATTCTCACCTTTTCTGGCTCTTCATGCAACAAAATTAGGCAGTCTGAATCATTTTCCCTGCCTTCCCCCAGTCAGCACAATGTTTTAAACAGTTATTGCAGTGTCTGCATAAGGAGTCAAGTTTTTCAAGCCAAATGAAAGGAGTTTGTCTGCTCAGATAAAATGTTGTGTGTTTGCAGGTATATTGGATAATTGTTGTGTTCTTACTTTGTGGTTGTTATTCAGTGATTTCAATGCATTCCATTTCCCTAATGACTAAGAGGGCTTCCCTGACAGCTCAGTTGGTAAAGAATCCGCCTGCAATGCAGGAGACCTCGGTTCAATTCCTGGGTCAGGAAATCTGCTTGAGAAGAGATAGGCTATGCACTCCAGTATATCTGGGCTTCCCTTGTGGCTCAGCTGGTAAAGAATCTGCCTGCAATGCGGGAGACCTAGCTTTGATCCCTAGGTTGGGAAGATCCGGTGGAGATGGGAAAGGCTACCCACTCCAGTATCCTGACTGGAGAAGTCCATGGATTGTATACTGCATGGAGTTGCAAAGAGGCAGACACCACTGAGTGACTTGTACTTTCACTTTCAATGACCAGAAGCACTGACCACGCTTTATTGTGGACATTCTTTTCCAAGGTGTCTGTTCAAAGAGTAATCCAGTTTCTGTACTATTCTTCCCTTTTTAGTATTTGTTTCATAGACATTCTTTATATGTGCCAAATACACCTTTCTTCACATACATGTACAGAGGACATATGTGAAGTCACTCACTCTTTTGTTACAGAGGTGACAATATATACTAATCATATATTATATACATAAAGTTCTTCGTAATATCATATAAGCACATCATGTGGACTTAAGTGTTTGCTTGTGCTCCTGTCTGTGTGAGTGTGAAACGTGTCTGTATAAGTACATGTGTCTTTCAGATTTAATCCTCATATGGCATTGTGATGGAGGAAGAGTGTGTGTTTGTAGAAAATTAAACTTTTTTTAAATGTTGTGATTTTTGGCTCTCACACTGTCTAATGAAGGCTTCCCTGGTGGCTCTCGTATTGTCTAATAAGGGCTCCCCTGGTGTTTCAGAGAATAAAGAATCTGCCTGTAATGCAGAGGACCCGGATTTGATCCCTGGGTGGGGAAATTCCTCTGGAGAAGGAAATGGCAACCAGTTTCACTCTTCTTGCATGGAGAATCCCATAGGCAGTGGAGAGGCTTGGCAGGCTACAATCCATGGGATCACAGAGAGTCTGACGCAATTGAGTAACAAACACTTTCACTTTCATTGTCTAATGAATCACTGCCTGGGTTGTGACAACGCCCAAGGTTTTGTCATGATGGCTATGCCTCTCTGTTTTCAGAAACTAAAGTTCGCTCTTTTCCTTTTTTCCTAAAATTCTAGATTTCTCCATGTTTATTGGCTTTACACACGACCTGTTTTGAATCTGCAGGCTATTTTCAGAACTACTAATCAGATTTAGTGTGAAGACAAACCATCCTTGCCACTTGAGAGTTACTGGATCTGAGACAACATATTTTGTCTCTTTCGAAGGTCAAAATGTTCACCAGCACTGAGATGATACCGGACACATATTCTTGGGTGTCACAAAGAAAGAATCTTCATTATACGTCAAGTTTTTATTGTCTTAATTAACCAACTTGAATATATTTTGTTTTTAAGGAAGAATGGAGAATGCATAGAAAAATATGTCTCAGGCCTAAAGGAAGGAAACTTTTATGCTGTTGACTGTAAGTATGAATGTTTCACTGTAAAGAATACGTGCATGTAGAAATCTTGGTCTCAACTTTCTTCAATAACCCCATACACCTGAATTCTACTCCTACTAAAACTCAGAGGTCAGGGACTGGAAAGTCTCCCCTCAGTGGAGTGTTAATCAATGAGACCAGAGCCCGACATCCTAGGGTGTGAAGTTAAGTGGGCCTTAGGAAGTATAATATGAACAACGCTAGTAGAGGTGACAGAATTCAAGCTGAACTCTTTAAAATCCTAAACGATTATGCTGTTAAAGGGCTGCGAGCAATGAGTCAGCAACTTTCGAAAACTCGGCAGTGGCCACAGAACTGGAAAAGGTGAGTTTCCATTTCAATCCCAAAGAAGGGCAATGACAAAGAATGTTCAAACTACTTCACTGTTGTGGTCAATTCACATGCGAGCAAGGTAGTGCTCAAAATTCTTCAAGCTAGAATTCAGCGGTAGGTGATCTGAGGACTTCCACAAATATAGGCTTGATTTAGAAAAGGCAGATGAACCAGATCAAATTGTCAACATTGAGTGGACCATTGAGGAAGAGAGGCAATTCCAGAAAAAAAAAATTTTTTTTTCTTGCTTCATTGACTATGCTAAGGCCTTTGACTGTGTGGATCACAACAAACTGTGGGAAATTCTTAAAGATATGGCAATACCAGATTACCTGTCATCTGAGAAACCTGTATGTTGATCAGTCAGCAACAGTGAGATGTGGAACAACAGCCTGGTTCAAAATTGGGAGAAGAGTACAATAAGTTAGTATGTACTTTCATGCTGCTTATATAAACTTACATGCAGAGTACATCATGCTAAATGCCAGGCTGGATGAATTATAAGCTGGAATGAACAGACACAGCAGTGGGCTGTGTCATACCCCAGACTGAGGGGCTCGGGAAACACAATCCTTAAAGTGTTCAAAAGGTTGCCTGGCCTGGCGTAGGCACTCAGGAACAGAAGGTGATGAACACAAGGTAGGTTGGTCAAGAGAAATCAATTTTGTGGCTGGGGTAAAAGACATAGAAAGAATTTTAGAACCTGGATTTGATAACACGTTCATGATGTTTTAAAACACTCTCAGGAACTTCCCCGGTGGTCCAGGGAATAAGAATTCTGCCTGCCACGGCAGGAGACATAGGTTCAATTCCTAGTCCGAGAAAATCCCACACGCCATGGGGCATCTAAGCTCATACACCACAACTAGTGGTCCTGCAGTCTAGAACCCCCGAGCTGTAAATACTGAAGCCCCTGCACCCCAGAGCCTGTGCTCAGCAACAAGAGAAGCCACGGCAATGAGAAGCCGGCACACCACAGCTAGACTGTACTCCACAGTCACCACAAGTGGAGAAAGCCCACGGGGAGCAGGGAAGACTCAGCAAGTGAAAAAACAAAGCAGAAAAAGAGTCTGTGGGGCTCATTAGAACACACGTTCTAGAAAGCATCTTGGTAAGACAGCAAGGAGTGACTGGTTAATGGTAGGAAAAGGTGAGGATGAGGAAGATTCGTTCCTCCTTTCCTTGCCGTGGTGAACGGTAGCATTCTGTGCATGCGTGGAGTGAGTGGGTCCATACACGATGGACCGTTCTTCATGCCCGCTGTGTGCCACCATAATCTAACTGACAACAAGTTAAGGCAGGGCTGTTTGTATCTTTTCTCTCTCTCACAGACTCGGGTCACAATGAATTTCAAGTCATTAGTGGGGACAAGAACACTCTCATAACGCATAATCTCAACGTGGATGAAGATGGCAGGGAGACAGAAATGGTGGGATTATTCGGTAGGTATGACATCCTAAAATTACCACTGATATGGTAATGTTACATGTCCACTGACAGGACTTTCATTCAGAATATCAGGAGGTGCTGACAGTATTCAGGGTGTAAGGCCTGCATCTTTATGCTCACCGAATTAAGGATCCTGGAAGGTAATCTACCAAGAAACAGGAGGCCATAGGCTGAGGAATATCACATCATCAGACATTTCAAAATGATTCCTATCTGTTGAAATTTTAAAAATGAGGTTATACTAGAATCATTTTTTAATATTTCATGTTGAATATTGAATATAAAATGTTGAAATATTTAATATTTCAACTAATTTCATCATGGCTATAGTGAGACTGACTTTACTTTATTTTTAAATTTTTATGTATTTTTTAATTGAAGGATAACAGCTTTATTGAATTGTTTGAATTTATTGAATTTCTGTCAAACATCAATATGAATCAGCCATAGGTATACATGTGCTTCTGTGAAAGTTGCTCAGTCGTGACTGATTCTTTATGACCCCATGGACTATACAGTCCATGGAATTCTTCAGGCCAGAATACTGGAGTGGGTATCCTTTCCCTTCTCCAGGGTATCTTCCCAACTCAGGGATCAAACCCAGGTCTCCCGCATTGCATGAGGAATCTTTACCAGCAGAGCTGCAAGGGAAGCCCATAGGTATACATATGTCCCCTCCCTTTTGAACCTCCCTCCCATTTCCCTCCCCATCCCATCCCTCTAGGTTGATACAGAGCCCCTGTTTGAGTTCCCTGAGACATACAGCAATTTCCCATTGGCTATCTATTTTACATATGGTCATGTAAGTTTCCATGACACTCTCTCCATACATCTCACCATCTCCTCCCCTCTCCCCATGCCCATAAG
>NW_011494027.1:14289-16235 GCF_000754665.1 Bison bison bison | reverse complement strand
CATCCTGGGGACAATTCCACAGGGAACCTGCCGTCACAGAAATGTGCAGTGTTGAGGTCCACCTGGAATTGGATATTGGATCAGCTACCAACTCCCTGTTCCCTGGATAGCCTACTGAGGCTCACCCCTGTCAACCGTCACACAGTTGACTCAACTAAACCTTTGGTTCTCTTTTATTCACCTATATAAAGAGTCACTGAGACCAGGCACGTCCTCTTGTCCATGGAATCAAGATCAACAACACGAAGACGACTTTCCTGGTTCCTGGGTGACATGATCCTGCTCTCTTCACACTCACACTCCTTCTCCCATCTCATCGCTCCTTGTCACTAAATCATGTCCTGGTTTGTGTTATTTGATTGCTGAGGGTTTAAATAAATGGTAAATATCTGCCCTGCACATGCATGTCTGTGCAAAAGTCACCTCATTTAAAACACACAAATGTCCACATTAAGTGTCCAGGAAACTGTGCCTTTCATAGGACAGGTGTGCATCAGAGACAATCTTTATGAAGGTTTGGTAGACATGCCCTCAGGTGTCCAGGGAAGAGGGAGAAACTAGACTAAAGCATCGTGGGGCAGAGTTATGGATCCTCCAACGTACGGGCTTCTCTGATGGCTCAGATGGTAAAGAGTCTGCCTGCAATGCAGACGACCCAAGTTCTATCCGTGGGTGAGGAAGATCCTCTGGAAGAGGAAACGGTAACGCACTCCAATATTTCCTGCAGAATGCTATGGACAGAGGAGCCTGGTTGGCTACAATCCATAGGATCCTAAAGAGTTTGACAGGCCTGAGCAACTAACACTTTCACTTTCAGTCTACTGTATGGAAGGGGACAGTCTGATCAAGAGAAATTCCCTAACATGCATCTTATTCATTCCCAAGAAAGGAATGTACGTTCCACTCACGAAGGCTTATGCACGGAAAGCGCAGGATGACATTACTATTCAGTTCAGTTGCTAAGTTGTGTCTACCTCTTTGTGACCCCATGAATCGCAGCACGCCAGGCTTCCCTGTCCATCAACAACTCCCGGATTTTCCCAAACTCATGTTCATTGAGTCGGTGATGCCATCCAGCCCTCTAATCCTCTGTTGTCCTCTTCTCCTGCCCCCAATCCCTCCCAGCATCAGGGTCTTTTCCAATGAGTCAACCCTTCACGTGAGGTGGCCAAAATATTGGAGTTTCAGCTTCAGCATCAGTCCTTCCAATGAACACCCAGGACTGATCTCTTTTAGGATGGACTGGTTGGACCTCTTGCAGTCCAAGGGACTCTCAAGAGTCTTCTCTAACACCTCAGTTCAAAGGCATCAATTCCTTGGCTCTCAGCTTTCTTTACAGTCCAACTCTCACATCCATACATGACCACTGGAAAAAACATAGCATTCACTAGATAGGCCTATGTTGGCAAAGTAATGTATCTGCTTTTTAATATGCTATTGAGGTTGGTCATAACTTTCCTTCCAAGGAGTAAATGTCTTTTAATTTCATGGCTGAAATAACCAACTGCAGTGATTTTGGAGCCCCCCCCCCAAAAAAAAATTAAAGTCTGACACTGTTACCACTGTTTCCCCATTTATTTCCCAAGAAATGATGGGACCAGATGCCATGATCTTAGTTTAATGAATGTTGAGCTGTAAGTCAAGTTTTTCACTCTCCTCTTGCACTGTCAAGAGGCTTTTTAAATCCTCTTCATTTTCTGTCATGAGTGGTGTCATCAACATATCTGAGGTTATTGATATTTATCCCAGGAATCTTGATTCCAGCTTGTGCTTCTTCCAGTCCAGCATTTCTCATGATGTACTCTGCATAGAAGTTAAATAAGGAGGGTGACAATGTACAGAATTGATGTACTCTTTTCCTATTTGGAACCAATCTTTTGTTCCATGTCTAGTTCTAACTGTTGCTTCCTGACCTGCATACAGGTTTCTCAGGAGGCAGGTCAGGT
>NW_011494027.1:10054-11400 GCF_000754665.1 Bison bison bison | reverse complement strand
CTCTATAAAAGAACCTGGCCTCCAGACCCTGACGAGATGGTTACCTTGAGACATTAGTCTGCCATCTTCTCAGCCGACTGTCCAAAGAAAGTCATATTCCTTGCCTCCCCACCTTTCTCGGATTCACTGGTCTGTCAGTTGCACAACTAAAGAGTCCATATGCCATAACTAAAGATGCCAGCTATGACAAAACAAAGATTTTGTGTGCTGCAACTAAGACCCGACACAGACAGATAAATAAATAAATATAATAAATCATTTTTGTAATAAAAGTTATATACACAGTTACTTTGTTTAAAACACTGGGCCTGTGTTTTATTGTCTAAACTTTAGACTCTAACTACATTTCAACTTTGGTCATGTATCCTTGAGGGAAACTGAAATTTTGAGTGGCCAAGATCAATAGCCTCCTTGCACTGTTTAGTTAGGAGTTGCTCAATCTAAGATGTAAAAGCAGTGGTTACAGAAAAAAAGGAGACTAGTAAAACAAAATTAATAACCTGTTGTTAAAGACTTCTCAGTTACAAAAATTGGAATAAATTTGAGGAGACAACAGGAAAATGTACCAAGCAGTACTTAGCGTTATTTGGAGGGAGTTACGGCAGTAATGTTTTTGTAAGATGGTGATGTTTTTATTTATTAATAAGAGTGGGAATTAAAGGGCATGTGCGTCCTTTCAGTAAAAAGCAATAGGATATTTTTTCTTTTATCAGTTACCTTAAGATAAAAATTTTTTCCTTTCTATTCTCTCTTTTAATTGGTGGAGAATGCTTTACATTGTTTTCTTGGCTTCTGCAATAAACCAATGCAAAACAGCCATAATTATTATTAATCACCTCCTTTTTGAGCCCTCTCACCTCACCCATCTCACCCCTCCAGGTCACCACAGAGTGCCTCTCTGGGCTCTCTGTGTTTCAGCAACTTCTCACCAGCTCCATATGATTTGCAGGGAAGGAACACAGATGCAGATACAGAGAACAGACTAGTGAACACAGTGAGGGAAGAAGAGTGCTAAGACCAGTGGAAACCAACATGATTATTACAAAGGTTCCAATATCTCTTAGAAGAACTAGTGTCTAATCTCCCCTTGATTGGCAGTCAGAAAGATCTTCCTAAATTGGGATGGTCCTAGGATACACTCCCAGGGGACACATGTTGGTAAGAGTCCAAAAGGAAAACCTGGGAATGCTGGGGATACAAAAGTAGAGATGGAAGGCTGATGATGAGATGATAAGGGGTGTAAGCTGGGATCACATGACTACTCAAATTTATCGGAATCAGGGACTTCTCTGGTGGTCCAGTGGTTAGGATTCTGCCCTTTCCCTGCACAGAGTACAGGGTCCATA
>NW_011494027.1:9168-9954 GCF_000754665.1 Bison bison bison | reverse complement strand
TGTCTGTTGTGATCTCTCCATTTTCATTTCTAATTTTATTGATTTGATTTTTCTCCCTTTGTTTCTTGATGAGTCTGGCTAATGGTTTGTCAATTTTATTTATCCTTTCAAAGAACCAGCTTTTGGCTTTGTTGATTTTTGCTATGGTCTCTTTTGTTTCTTTTGCATTTATTTCTGCCCTAATTTTTAAGATTCCTTTCCTTCTACTAACCATGGGGTTCTTCATTTCTTCCTTTTCTAGTTGCTTTAGGTGTAGGGTTAGGTTATTTATTTGACTTTTTTCTTGTTTCTTGAGGTATGCCTGTATTGCTATGAACTTCCCCTTAGGACTGCTTTTAAAGTGTCCCATAGGTTTTCGGTTGTTGTGTTTTCATTTTCATTCATTTCTATGCAAATTTTGATTTCTTTTTTGATTTCTTCTGTGATTTGTTGGTTATTCAGCAGCGTGTTGTTCAGCCTCCATATGTTGGAATTTTTAATAGTTCTTCTCCTGTAATTGAGATCTAATCTTACTGCATTGTGGTCAGAAAAGATGCTTGGAATGATTTCTATGTTTTTGAATTTACCAAGGCTAGATTTATGGCCCAGGATGTGATCTATCCTGGAGAAGGTTCTGTGTGCGCTTGAGAAAAAGGTGAAATTCATTGTTTTGGGATGAAATGTCCTATAGATATCAATTAGGTCTAACTGGTCTATTGTATCATTTAACGTTTGTGTTTCCTTGTTAATTGTCTGTTTAGTTGATCTATCCATAGGTGCGAGTGGGATATTAAAGTCTCCCACTAT
>NW_011494027.1:5180-6243 GCF_000754665.1 Bison bison bison | reverse complement strand
CAATATGCAGCCTTGACGTACTCCTTTTACTATTTGGAACCAGTCTGTTGTTCCACGTCCAGTTCTAACTGTTGCTTCCTGACCTGCATACAGATTTCTCAAGAGGCAAGTCAGGTGGTCTGGTATTCTCATCTCTTTCAGAGTTTCCCACCGTTTATTGGGATCCACACAGTCAAAGGTGTTGGCATAGTCAATAAAAGAGAAGTAGACGTTTTTCTGGAACTCTCTTGCTTTTGTGATGATCTAATGGATGTTGGCCATTTGATCTCTGGTTCCTCTGCCTTTTTAAAGTCCAGCTTGATCATCTGGAAGTTCACAGTTCATGTACAGTTGAAGCCTGGCTTGGAGAACTGTGAGCATTACTTTGCTAGCATGTGAGATGAGTGCAATTGTGCAGTAGTTTGAACATTCTTTGGCATTGCCTTTCTTTGAGTTTGGAATGAAAATTGCCATTTTTTAGTCCTGTGGCCACTGGTGAGTCTTCCAAATTTTCTGTCATATTGAGTGCAGTCTTTCATAGCATCATCTTTTAGGATTTGAAATAGCTCAACTGGAATTCCATCACCTCCATTAGCTTTGTTCGTAGTGATGTTCCCTAAGGCCCACTTGACTTCACATTCCAGGATGTCTGGCTCTAGGTGAGTGATCACACCATCGTGATTATCTGGGTCGTGAGGATCTTTTTTGTACAGTTTTTCTGTGTATTCTTGCCATGTCTTCTTAATATCATCTGCTTCTGCTATGCCCATACCATTTCTGTCCTTTATTGAGCCCATCTTTGCATGAATATTCCCTTGATAGCCCTTATTTTCTTAAAGAAATCTCTAGCCTTTCCCATTGTACTGTTTTCCTCTATTTCTTTGCATTGATCGCTGGGGAAGGCTTTCTTATCTCTCCTTGCTATTCTCTGGAATTCTGCATCCAAATGGGAACATCTTTCCTTTTCTCCTTTGCTCTTTGCTTCTCTTCCTTTCACAGCTATTTGTAGGCCTCCTCAGACAGAATTTTGCTTTCATCTTTCAGTCTCCTATCTTTTTGCCTTTTCATACTGTCTTTTTCTTCA
>NW_011494027.1:3484-3599 GCF_000754665.1 Bison bison bison | reverse complement strand
TCTTCCAAATTTTCTGTCATATTGAGTGCAGTTCTTTCATAGCATCATCTTTTAGGATTTGAAATAGCTCAACTGGAATTCCATCACCTCCACTAGCTTTGTTCATCGTGATGTT
>NW_011494027.1:1208-1833 GCF_000754665.1 Bison bison bison | reverse complement strand
ATTTTTTCTTATTCCCACTATATGGTTTCCTTTGGCTGAATCATGAATGCTTCCACTGTCTTTACTCTTGTCCATTTTTGCAACCCTTTTTAGCTTGATTTTTATCCAGTGACTAAACAAGTGAGACAAACAGAAGTGCAAGACTTCTTAGAAGTTCTCTTGGGGACCAGCCATTGCAGCCTTCAGGTTTGTTTGGGGGACTGTAAATTGTACCCACATCAGACCCAGTACCAGCAGTGGCCTTGATGGTGACCTGATGCCCAGAAGATAGGTTTCCTCTCACTGTCCCATCCCTTCATGAACATCACAGTCAATTCAGTGATGCTGCTATGCCCACCTTGGTGAAGCCATCGTGAACCACAGGTGGTCTCTGATAATCTGAGGACAGGCATAGTCTCATTTAAACTGTCCCAACGTGAGCAAGGCTGGTGGACTCAGCGTGGCCTTGGGAAAATTGCATATTCTTGTCAGGGCTCTGAGACCCTGAAGCTGCCAGAGTCCAGCTCCAGCAGCCAGGGATTCAACCTGAAGGTGTGAGCAGTGTCAGTGAGAAGCAAGACAGCCTCTCAGTTTTCTTGGACTGCCTATTTATTTCAAGTTTAAGATTCTCTTTTATACTTTTACA
>NW_011494027.1:647-1108 GCF_000754665.1 Bison bison bison | reverse complement strand
TATTTCTAAGCCCTAAATTCAGTAAACTCCTTTGCCATAAACATTTTCCTCACAAATAGGCTTCAGATATCAATCCCTCCAATGGACTCAAGCTGCGGCCTATGTGCTCATCCTGGAATGCTTTTTTGCGAAAGTCCTTGAACAAATGTCAGTGACTAACTTTATGAATTATTTTCTGAGCACAGCTGCAGAGGCTTTGTGCTTTCTCATGCTCCTCTCAAGAACAATAAGCACCTTAATATTCCTTTTCAGTGAACTCAGCCGAGGAGAGGAAAAAACAAGTCAGAATCACAAGGCCTAACTCCTTCATCCCGGGTCCACGCCTGCGGGACAAAGAGAGAGGGTTGGGGCCATGCCTCCATTTTGTCACTAATGCCTAATATGGCTCCCGACATGAAGCTGGTTTAGATGCCTTTTTTTTTTTTTCCCCCCAAGCACACTAATAATTTTCAGTGTTACAG
>NW_011494027.1:0-547 GCF_000754665.1 Bison bison bison | reverse complement strand
CACAGTAGGTCAGAGATGCTTCTTGTCCAGACACTTTGGGCAGAGTGGATGGGCAGGACGGAAAGGAGGGGCAGCGTTCCAGGTGGGGAAGGAGGTCACCTCTAGGTGGTCAGTGCCTACATCAAAAGGTTGCCTGGCCTGTGCAGGCAGTCAGGAAGGTAATGAACACAAGTTAGGTTGATTTTTGTCCTGAGAAACCAATTCCATTGGCTGGGGTAACAGAATTACAAAGAATTTTTGAACCTGGATTTGATAATATGTGTACGTTGTTTAAAACACTCTTGGGGACTTCCCTGGTGGTCCAGGGGATAAGAATCTGCCAGCCAGGGCAGGAGACATTGGTTCAATCCCTAATCCGAGAAGACCCCACATGCCTTGGGGCAACTAAGCTCATGCACCACAATTACTGGTCCTGCACTCTAGAACCCCGAGCTGCAAGTACTAAACCCCACGCATCCCAGGGCTTGTGCTCAGCAACAAGAGAAGCCATGGCAATGAGAAGCCCACACACCACACCTAGACTGTACTCCAGAGTCACCACAAGTGG
>NW_011494026.1:17533-20290 GCF_000754665.1 Bison bison bison | reverse complement strand
AACTTTCCTCTAATACACTGTTTTCTTTCTTTTTTTTTTTTTAAAGAAAAAGATCCAGTGAACACAATACAATAGATCTAGTGGGAAAACAATCCTTTATCTTTATCTAAGGATTCCTTAGATAAATTTATCTTAAGAGTCCTTTATCTAATGGTTCCTTCCATTGCTCTAAATTAAAATAAACTAGATGATCTTATATAATACACTTGCCATGGGGATTCTCCAGGAAAGAATACTGAAGTGGGTTGCCATGCCCTCATCCAGGGGATCTTCCCAACCCAGGGATTGAACCCAGGTCTCCCGCATTGCAGGCGGATTCTTTATCATCTGATCCATCAGGGAAGCCAGTATAATATGCTTAACTACAACAAAGCCCAACCTTGTTCATGAGAATAAACTTAGTAGTAGTATATTTTATTTATTATAACAGACAAAATACTACCACACAGACTAAACCACAAAAATACAAGGACACATTCACAACAGAATGATGACTGTATTTTGAAATGTAGAGAAGATAAAAAGAAAGAAATGAGTGAGAGAAAATAAGTGAAAGCTTACAGAAGTGGCAAACAGCCCATAATTTGGCTGAGAAACCTAAAATTCTCTAAATAAGGAATTACTCCCACCCTTCCAGGTTATAGTTTTTAATTAGGTCCCAAATGTCATCCTGGGCCAAATTAAACCCAACAATAAAGTCATCAGTGAAACAGATGCTAAAGATCAAAATGAAGAAAGAGTACAGCCATGTAAATAAATGCAAAGAAACAGGACCAGGGTGAGGGTGAGCAAAGAAAGAAATGGGACCAAACAGTATACACATCTCTACTTCATTTACCCCTATCCTGACTGAAGGCCCATTAAGATGAGAAGTATCCTAACCCGACAAAAAAGACTTGACAGGTATCTCTAACTATACACACACTAGTATAAAACCCATCTTTAATCAGTCAAAATATAATTCTTGTATACTCATTATCAGCGTGCTTATTTATTTTTAAGGTAATGCACATCTAAGGTTAAAATACAAACTCACAACAGCGGAGAAATCTAGTTTACAATCTCCCCTCCTCCTCACCCTAGGGCTGTTTTGTACTACAAACATGATTATTATTTAACTACTTCTTGAATATCTTACCAAAACTTGGTCAGAAAATTCCTTAAGTTGACCCATGAACGTTCATTCAAGGATCTCAAGTTAAGAACTCACAACAAAGGTAACCATTACTACAAAATGAGAAGAGTGAAAGAAAACACAGTAGATGACAGTCTGAACATCTGCTAAAAGCAAAAATCTGATTGTAAACCATGCGCTCCTGAACAAAATTAAAAGATGCCTTGCTAATAAAGAAGTCAAGAAATACCATCTCCAATAAACACAATCAAGAAACAAACCCAATCCTATTAATAGGAGACATTCTACTAAGGCCCAATGGCAGGTAGAACTTTGAAACTGAACTCACAACTGCCCCAAGAGTAAACTGAAAATGGGGATCCAAGAAAGCAAGGAGTGCTTCTGCGGGAGCCATCAATGTCCTGCCCATCTCCAGCACTACCTATCTAGGGAAAGAAGGTGCAGATTACAAGAGTCCCCAGGTACGAGGAGCTAAGAGCCTGGTTTGTCTTTCTCTACTGGGGTCTGGTGTTCAAAGTACATAATTTGTTGAAACAAATGACCAGATAAATGGAAAAGGGTGTCTGTAAATCAAGCTAGCCCAGAAGCCACCGTGCAATTATCTCACAAATGTGAACACCCCTTCCCCATTTAACTCATGTATTGTAAAATACTAATGAAATAATTGAGTTTTAAATGTCTGATACAGAATATGTTACATAATATAAATTCTCATTAAATGTTTTAAGAAAAAAATTAAATATATCAGGATATGCTAAGTCTCATGCGCTTTCATTAATTTTAACCTAGCAACTATTAGATAATTTTTCAAGTTAACTCCAATAACCTAAAATCCAGGGGTTCTTAGTTAACTTTTGAAATTCCCAAATCAGGAATATACAGTCCAGAATAGTTAAATCTACAAAGAAGAAACCTGAGGAAGACAGGAGCCAGGACAGCACCCTATAAAGCCAATGCTTCTCCTGCCTTTACTTTAGTCAGGAGAATGTGTTAGGAAGCATAAGGAATGTCAGAAGTAAGTTTTAATTAGTGCAGTGAATGATATTCAAGTTAATGTGGCTTGGCTCGAAACACTGCAAAGGCATCTCCACTTTTGCATAAAAGGGCCTAAGAATCAGCAAATCCAGGATCCCAATACTGTCCACAGTGCACACACAGCCGAAGAGTCCCATCCAGCCCTGTGTTCCACCACTGATCAGGTGATTCTGGGGCTAATGTCTACTGCTGGCAACACTGCATGTAACAGGTGCCACCAAAGCACCTTTCCAGCAAGGCCCCTGATAGACACTGGTACTCCGTTAAGCTTCACAAACAGGTTCCTGTGACTGCTTTTGTGCATGCTTGCTAATCAATGTTTTTATGGATGGCCAAAAAAAAAAAAAAAAGCCTTTCTAACTTGTAAATTGTTAAATTGATCTGTATCATAAACCTTCAGGATACTCCACTTTCCTACCACCACTGATGTTTTTGTGATAGTCCTCCTCATACTTATCTCACCCTTTAAGGGAGCTGTAAATTTTCAATGCAAACAAGGGATATCTTCATTATCTCCATATTTCCTGAATAGACGACTTGTATTCAGTGTACTCAAATATTTGTTGCTTTAATTTACCATTGACAAA
>NW_011494026.1:12814-16001 GCF_000754665.1 Bison bison bison | reverse complement strand
CCCTGGGTTGGGAAGATCCCCAGGAGTAGGAAATGGCACCCCACTCCAGTATTCTTGCCTGGGAAATCCCATGGGCAGAAGAGCCTGGTGGGCTACAGTCCATAGGGTCGCAAAGAGTCGGACACAACTGAGCACTACCACAGTGGTAGTTTAGTCACTAACATGCAAGCAAACCAAATTTAGGAAAATATATGCTTTAATGGATCTTAACCTACTTCCACTACCCCCGGAATTTTAAATTCCAACTATTTTCATGCTAATTATCTCCTAGGAAAAAGAAGAACGTATTTTTTTTAAGTACATACATTTTAGCCACCATGGGCCTCCCTGGTGGCTAAGACAGTAAAGAATCTGCTTGCAATGAGGGAGAGATTACTTCCAGGTATTCTACATAATCTGTTGATTAAAAGAATTAAAAAAAAAAAAAATCCCAAGAAGAGTATTTAACACAAACTTAAAAATGATATAAAGGTACTTCAAAGTGAACAACTATGTATTTTAGCATAGTTTCTTGACAAAAGATTCCAACCCTTTAGCACTATATAATTACTATAAATACAAATGTAGTATCACTATCAATATATTCATGCTCTATATTAACATATATTTTAACGCAAATCCTTATTAACTGAAAACAAGAATAACCCAAAAGATTTTTTAAAATGTGCTAAGTCACCATAGTTAATTCCTGTTAAAATGTTTCACTTCTTAATTACTTTTCAGTAACTCCACTGTAATTAAAAAAATAAGAGTCTTGAATTATGATACCAAAAGATGGTCAGCATTAAAGAAAAAATTGGTCAAGATCATGCTATATTTCAAGAACTCTGATTAAGCAACCACTTGCTGTTAACAATCTTTTAAAGATATTTTAAAGGTACTACTACAAAATAATACACTGTACTACTAATTTCTCTTTAATCCAAACCCCCAAGCGTTGTATATCAAATGGAAATCATTCAAACAGAAATTCTTTCAATGACTCCAATATAAATTAGTCTGACAAATGCATTCAGCTACTAAAAGAAAGCAGTTTGGATAAAGTATCCTCCCAACTAGAAAAGGAACCTACAAGTTCCGGGGAAAGAAGAGATACTTATTAGTAAATGTTTTAAACTTACCAAATCTTTTAGGTCAAGAGTCAACCTTTTTTAAAACCTAATTTAAAAACTTGAAAGAATATTCAATATTGTATATGAATAAATGTTAAAAGCAAGTAGTAAGAGCTAAGTTTCTGTCAGAAAGAAAAGTTATACAAGGTGCCAACTAAATTTGATGGGCGGACGGCCAGATAGGGTAATGACAAAAATCATAGCTAAAGAGTCCTGTGATTTATTTAATTCCAGTATCTGCCCTTAGGTAAGTAGCCTGAACCTACCCCAACAAAGAAAAGCCAGCTCTCATTTTTAAGACTTTCAGGGAATAAGAATTCTGAAACCAACACAGCTCAACATTTCACAAAAAAACATACTGTTTACCAGGGCTGTTCAAAAGATGGATGAAACTAAATAATTCAATACTTCCTATAGCAAGATTCCAGCTCATTCATTCTATTCAGAATCCAATTCAAACTCATGGTGAGAGATCATATAATATCAAGCTTTACATTACACATTTCACTGTTATGTTCAAGCTCACAAAGATGCAACCAAGAACTGCTTGCGGTTGCAAGCACATACTCTAGAATGTTTTATTTTAATGTTAAGGCTAATGAGTCTTGACCTAAATAGGACCTCACAGGCATGGGGTCTGAAGTAATGAAGATTTTTTCTTCTCCTTTAGCTCAACAAAATACTTAGTAGTTTATCAAATTACCCAGTATTTGATGAAGCCTTCATTCTGCCACAAAATATAATGAACCTTAACAAGTTTCTCATTTATGTTACTGCAGTCAAACATCAAGAAAGTAAAGCACATTTTCACAAATACTTGAAAATGTTACTTTACAATTTAAAGTCAGTAGTGCATAATAACTACAGATCAATATTACAATCTGAAATACAATGTTAAGCACGATCCACTCACTGTGAATCCATCTAAATACAAGCATTCTGAGACATAAAATCAACTAGCATTTTACACATTATCCACGTATAACATCAGATTCCATTTATTTTTTCATTATCCTAACCAAAACAATAGATTTGGCCAAACTATTCCAAATGTATTATATTTGCGGACCATTTTACCAACCCCCTACCAGACCGGAGATAATCACTCCAAAATACAATGCTTCTTAAATTTAAATATTTTCCTTAATCTTTTGGAATGACAACTTTGACAGTAGTTAAGTATTTTTAAGTAAAATATTTTAAATACGCAGGTTGAAAAGAAATTTCAAGGTTTAAATCATTTACGCTTAAATCATTTCAGAGCTAGTCGCTATTCATTTTTCCGGCGATAGTTTTAATGAAGCCAATTAATACCTACATAGTCAAAGTTTAATTCAACTTTTCTCTATGGATCAAAGGGACTGAGCTTACTGAAAAGGATTATTTCAGTTTAGCTTTTGGGTCATTATTGTGTTCGAAACCCCTTACACTTAAGTTACTTTGAAACAAAAACAGAAGTGTAATTACAGATAAAAGGAATTAGTGACTCCAAACTGCAGACAAAAATTCGAGATAACCGTATTTTTTTTTTAAATCAACTTAAGAATAAAATGCAAGGCTTTAGTTATTTCAAATTTCCTTCTCAATTGCAACAATAAAGCCAGGTATCAAATGCAAAGCTACTGATTTCAGCTAGAAAAGAAAATGTTTAATGGATGCAACACCTATCGCCGCACACTCCAAGTTTCACGGTCCCAATTAAGAACCGAGCATTCAAATATCATTTCGATCAGATTCTGGTCAAGAGACACAAACTGATGCAGACAGATCGAGACTCCACTGCCTTTGTTCAATAGCTTACGGATGGATAACTAAATGTGCTACAGGTTGATAAGCATTTACCAGGCTTATGAATGCGGCTCCCAAGCTTGAGAAAGGTGCAAGAATGCTAGATGCAAATAATCTTGGATAATTTTTATTAATCACCCACCGAGTTACACACTCCGAAGGAGAGGCCTATTCATCGCTACTATTTAATTCCATGTTTACCTCTCCTCCCTCCCCAAACCCCCCCCCCTTCACTTTCTCCTCCCACCCTGTCCCGCCATCTTGGGCCGACAGGAGCAGCCATTACT
>NW_011494026.1:8704-11409 GCF_000754665.1 Bison bison bison | reverse complement strand
ACGACGCTCTTCCGATCTGCTTCACGTGACCTTTGTTGACTCACGTCAGCCGTGGCTCCACTCAACTTGCTAGCTGCCCGAGCCCCGCCCACCGAGGCCACCACCTACAGGGAGCCGGAGGCCCGCCAATTCTGACCGATGGTTGGCTGCTGGGTCCGTCTGTCCGGGTGAAGGGTTGTCACCGAGAGGGAGCAGCGGGTTAGGTTGTGCCAGTTAAATATAGTGGGGCAGAGAATGGAGGGTTCGGACTGTGTCAGCTCGCGAGCCGCGGCGGGCTCGGGAGGGGGAGGGAAACGGTGGGGAAGGGCGAGGTCCGTCATCGCCCGCGGCGGGCGTGAGCAGTGAGCTAGGACGCCATGGACGGCCTTTGGCTGCCCAGGAGCTCCGGGGTGGTCCCCGACCGCGGCTCCGGCATCCTGTGCTCCGCGTGTCCCGGGCCCTGGAGGGCCTGTTAAAGGTCACGTCGCCAGGAGGCGGTGCAAGGCTCCTGACCTCCGCCCTCCGAAGAAAGCATACTTTTTGCACTGCTGGAAGTAATGGCCTCCGCGAGGAGCGCCCTCGGAGAGCCGTTGCCGGCCCCGTGCCCCGGGGCTCGGGCGCCGCCCTAGGCCAGGCCTGCGCTGCCGGCCCGGATCCCCTCGCTCGCGCTGCAAATGAAGGGGGAAAGGCCCCCTCACCCCCGGCCAGAGGGATTGAAGAGTCACCCACGGGGATCTGGCTCGCAGACCACGGCTCCCCACCGCCCAAGGTCTGTTGGCAGCACTTTGGAGCCAAATTTTCCATGCTACCGGTGTTTTATCAGTAGTTCATTATAGTATTATAAGAAAAAGCAGTGACGAAAATTTGTTAAGCAGTTATCTCCAGAATGTTGCTTTCTTTTGCTGTGATCTCAGTGGGGCTTTCATGGGAAGAGTTGGGACTGCTTGTAGACAGGCCTGAGAGAAGACAAAATTAAGATCCTCAGGGAAGCTTTGAGCCCAGAAAACCCTAGACCACAGTAACACCTTCTTCTGACCGTGTCTCGGATGCAAATAAAAGTCACTAGTCTGCCTTTCAATCCATAGTATAATTGGGAAAAGAAAACATGCCTACGGTCTGTTACTCTTTGCAAAAGATAAATTTAGTAAGATAAGTTTCATGTAACAGATCTGTTACAGTGCACACCTCCAGTCTTCAGGGATAGGAAAAAATTAATGGACAGATGAAAACAAGGTTTCCTTCATAAACATGGACTCTCCATTTTCAATAACGTAACCAATAAACAAGGTATATTTAGTTGGATTTCAAAATATAAGGAAGACAATTCAGTGCTGACTCAATAATCCTAGCAGTATTCAGTGAGAAGCTGTGGAAATCCCAACTGATTTTGCACACCAACACAGTTTTAAATTGTTTCCCTGAGACTAGTAACTAGACTTAACAAAATATAGTTTTATATGGATTATGTTTCATGTTTAATCACCTTTTCTAAAACACCTCTTCCATGCTTTACAGTATTCCTTCCATTTTACTTGAATGAGTGAGTATACAAGGCTGAGTATTTTCTACAGCTAAATTAATACATTCATTGTAAAGTTTCTCACAACAGATGACCTTCAACGCCTGGGAGATTTTGACACCACTATCTCCCCTCACACAGCACCACCACCACACACACACACACACACACACACACACACACACACACACTTAGACTTGCACAAGCAGAGATAGAAATTCTGCCAGTGTTTGACAATCTTGTGGGAGCTGGTGGTTCTTGACTCAGGCTGTTTCCAAGAATTACGAGGCTGCCTACCTCCAACCCCTCAAAACCTTCTTTTTCACTACATAATCATTACTTGGTATTAGCTGCAGAATTGCATGGAATAGATGCTGTGGGTGGGGTCGAAGTCAGGCAGGCCTGGCTGCAAATCATTTCTCTGCACAGGCTATGTGTCCCTGGGAAAGTTACTTATCCTCTAAGCCAGAACTCTTTGTCTAGTTCAGTTACAGATATGTGTCATCCATCATGAAGCATGAGATATTTTTTATACAGTAACACAGTCCTTATATCACTACGTAATGTTTTCGGTCTAGCATAGTTTATATCATATGTACAATAGGTATGTAGCCTCTAAGGTTTAGGTCCTTCACTGAAGAGAGAAATGGGGAAGTAGGATAGATGATTTTTTAATAATAATTTCTATGAAAAGTGGCTCTGAAAACCCATATAGAAGGCAGAGCAATTGAACCAAAGGAGCATGAACTGTGGAATCATGCAGATCTAGGTTCAAATCCTAAGTCTGTCACTTGATAGCTGGGTGACCTTCAACAAGTTAGTCTAATTTGAGCTTCAGTTCCCTCATCTGAGAAAATAGAGCCACTTTACAGCATTATTTTGAAGATTAAATGCCATAAGGTAGGTAAAGTGCCAGATACATCATATGCATTCAAAAACCTCGAAAGAATAGGAAATTTCGAATTTCTAAAATCCTTTCTAGCTTTCACATTCTGGGTTCTATGTTGATCACCACTTTACCAATCACTTTCTCCTATCCCTCCCAACTTCCCCTATAAGCCCAACACATAGGCAGTCCTAATATACTTTTGGGGGAGGGTTTCAGTTCAGTTCAGTCTCTCAGTCGTGTCCGACTCTTTGTGACCCCGTGAAGCACAGCACGCCAGGCCTCCCTGTCCATCACCAACTCCCAGAGTTTACCCAAACG
>NW_011494026.1:4594-5578 GCF_000754665.1 Bison bison bison | reverse complement strand
TAGGCACAGAAATAGTAGGGTTGCTACTGGTGTCAGTGATACTACTTTGAACAGATTTCCTTTCACCTGGGCTCGGTAGCTGGCACCAAGCTCAAAGAATATATTCTTAAAGCATTTTATTTGTTTATTTTTCGTTGCACTGGGTCTTTGTTGCTGTGCTCAGGCTTCCTCTAGTTCTAGCAAGCGGGGGCTGTTCTTTGACGTGGTGCACAGGCTTCTCATTGCAGTGATTTCTCTTGTGGAGCACAGACTCTAGGCACCCGGGCCTCAGTAGTTGCAGCTTGCAGGCTCAGTAGTTATAATTCGTGGGCTTAGTTGCTCCAAGGCATGTGGAATCTTCCTGAACCAGGGATTGAACCCGTGTCCCCTGCATTGGCAGGCAGGTTCTTATCCACTGTGCCACTATGGAAGTTTGTCAAAGAATATTGACTATCTGGCTAGACCAGGGATCAGAAAACCGTAACCTACAGATCAAATCCAGCACACCACCTATATTTGTACAGCCATTTCATCACACATTAAACTTAGATGAAATTCAAATTTGGGTGTGTATAAATAAAGTTTTATTGGTACACATTCATGCTCATTCATTTATATGTCATCTATGGCCACTTTCACAAAGCAACATAGAGTTGAATTGTTGCAGTAGAGAATGTGTCTCATCTTACAGATTGCTGCTTTGTGCCTTGCAAATCACAATGATGCTGTGTTTCAAGTTGGCAGTGTTTCAAATACCACACATGTAACACCATTACTTTTTTTTTATTACCAGTACATACCTATAAGTCAAAACCAGAAAACAGAGAAAAAGGACTTCATATGCTTATAAGGCACAGTGGTGTGTGGACTATTTTGTTACCATGCAATAAGTATAGTTTTACTGAAATAATATAATATATGTCAATATTATCAGACTACATTCATCACAATATTCCCAACTGACAGGAAAGCAACAGTGAGAACAGTTAGAGAATTTAAAGTGGA
>NW_011494026.1:0-481 GCF_000754665.1 Bison bison bison | reverse complement strand
CAAGACAAGGTGTCCACTTTCACCACTATTATTCAACATAGTTCTGGAAGTCCTAGCTACAGCAATCAGAGAAGGAAAAGAAATAAAAAGAATCCAGATTGGAAAAGAAGTAAAGTTCCCACTGTTTTCAGGTGACATGATACTGTACATAGAAAACCCTAAAAATAGTATCAGAAAATTATTAGAGCTGATCAGTGAATTTAGCAAAGTTGCAGGATACAAAATCATTACACAGAAATCACTTGCATGTCTATATACTAACAATGAAAAATCAGAGCAATTAAGGAATCAATCCCATTCATCACTGCAACAAAAAGAATTAAATATCTAGGAATAAACTTACCTAAGGAGACAAAAAAAATTCAACACAGAAAATTATATGACACTAATAAAAGAAATCAAAGATGACATAAACAGATGGAGAGATATTCCATGTTCCTGGGTAGGAAGAATCAATATTGTGAAAATGACTATACTACCA
>NW_011494025.1:18129-18860 GCF_000754665.1 Bison bison bison | reverse complement strand
CTTCTTATGTAAGAAGTGAAATGCACAATTTATGAATAACAATGAAGTAATACTCTATTGCAAATTCCATATAACCAGTTAAATTTTTTATAATGCATTCATTAATTTTGCTGAACTCTCATATCCATAGCCATCTTACAGCTGCAAAAGAAGAGTGTAATTTCTACTTGAATGATGGCTGATATTTTCCTTTATGTTAATGAGTAAGAAGAAAGTTAAACCATGAAGAAGTGTTACAACTTGACAGATTAATCAGTGATTCAAACAACTCCTTTCTGAATCAGGTAATAGTTTCCATGTACTGCAAGCATATTTTTTCCATTTTTTTGGTGTTATTCATGAAGATGGACATCATTTCTGAGGATGAGATGAGGATATTAGGGCTATAAACATAACACTCTTTTTTTTTCCCTTTCTTTTTTTTTAAGTTTAATGTACATTTTCTCCATCACTTTCTCAAGGCTAGAGTACAGTGAACAAAACAAAAATCTAAACCCTCATTTGTAGCATTCTCAGATTTTCATGTTATAAATACTCCCATTATGGCCTATTTCAAGCAACCTATGTGACATCACCAAACCCAGAGTGGGAAAGGATGCTCGGTAGTACACCATTCAGATGCAGTAGATGTGCTCAAGAGCACAGATCATAGTAAAATAACTAAGAGCTGGTGAATTTTAAGTATTTATTATTTTTAACATAATTTATTTAACTGAAGGTTTATATAATTT
>NW_011494025.1:17507-18029 GCF_000754665.1 Bison bison bison | reverse complement strand
ATCACAAAGGTCCTTATAAAGTGAAAGAGAGGGGCAAGAGAGACAGAGTTAGAGAAGGAGATGTGACAGCAGAAGTGGGGGTCAGAGAGATACTGGTTTCAAAGAGGGAAGAAGGGGATAAAGACCAAGGAATGCAGGTAGTGTCTAGAAGCTAGAAAAGGCAAGTAAACAGATCCTCCCCTAGAAGCTCCAGAGGGAATGCAGCTTTGCTAACACCTTCATTTTAGTCCAGTGAGACCTGTTTTTGACATCTAACTTCCAGAACTAAGATAATACATTTCTGTTGCTTTAAGTAAATTTGTGGTAATTTGTTATAGCAGCAATAGGAAACTATTACAACTAGCTCTGAATTCAGATGTAGGGTTTAATCCTGACTCCACTATATAGCAATTACTTGACCTTGGTCCAATCAGTTAACTTCTCTGAGCCCTAATATCCTCATCTCATCCTCACAAATGATGTCCATAATACTTACACTTCACAGAGTTGAGGTGAAGGGCAACTAAGATCATGAACATAAAA
>NW_011494025.1:16872-17031 GCF_000754665.1 Bison bison bison | reverse complement strand
ATTTCCCTATTCAGCCAACAGCTTTTGCCAGAGGATTACTAATGCTAGAACCTTTTTATGCAGGTACCATATGTTCACAGCACCCTCTTTCCAGCCCCTCACACCTAAAACCACATATACAGACCCCTGAGAGCTACACTTAGCAACTGACTCCTGCCT
>NW_011494025.1:15997-16772 GCF_000754665.1 Bison bison bison | reverse complement strand
AATTTACTTTTTAACGATGGCTGTGTTTAACAGTTGTTTCATGGAATTCCTAAATATTGAACAATCAGCTTTCATGAGCCACAAGAAGCCCAAGCCAGCTCCAGCACACCACTACCTAGGAAGCGCAAAGCAAAACTGACAATTCATGTTTTTTCCATCAATTTCACTAATATTTACTGAGCGCCCTCTAGGGGCTACTGCTGGGGATGTGGAGATAACGGAAACACGCACTCCTTGCCACTGAGAAAAGTTCAGGTTAGGGGACATGACTGAGCAGTAGCAAATAGTACCCCTAGAGCAATCAGGGCAATGATGCAGGTGAAATAGAATGTGCTGGAGTGCTCAGAGGTGGGAGGGGCCAACCCTGCCTGTGGAGGTCAAGGAAAGCTTCACAGAAGAATTAAAGGATGAGCAAGAGCTCTGCGGGTGATATGCAAGGAAATAAGATGATCGTGTGAGCTGAGTCTTGATACGTCAGTGAGAATGAGCCAGTCAGTTAAGGGAGCAGAAGGAAAGCAGTCAACATCTATTCTTTCATTCTATAAGTATTTATTAGGCATCAATTCTGTACCAGGCTCTGGAGATGCCTAAACATGTAATGAATAAGGGCTCTCAAATGTGACAAGGGTTGTAATGGTGGAGACAGTGCCTGGGCTGTCTTGAAGTCGAGGTGGTGTGTGCACACATGAAGGTGGCACCACGAAGGAGCACGAACGTGAGGGCACTGGCCAGACACCTCCTCCCTGGGAGTGCAAGAAGGACCTCAGAGGACGCT
>NW_011494025.1:12487-13603 GCF_000754665.1 Bison bison bison | reverse complement strand
GAAGCACCCTCCCTCCTGCTTCTCCCACAGCTCCAGCTACACAGATGAGCCTCCTAGACCTTGGTCAGCAGATTTCCAAGTGATTCCTGTAGAGGGATGAGAGGTTCCTTGGGAGCTTGGGCAAATTCTTAATCCCTCCAAGACTCAGTGTACTCTTCTGAAAAATGGGTCGAAGAATGTCTGCTTCATATTGTTATTGCAAGGATTAAAATTTTAAGAAATGTTTGCAAAATACTAGGCCCCAGCTAGACTAGGTGGAAGAATTTATTTAGTCTAGGAGAGGAGATGCCATTGCTCCAGTGATGGGTCCACCTGAGTGGTAGGTGTGATAGAAGCTTTTGCTCTGGAAAGTGGAGTAGGACATCCTCCCCACTACTGGTCTCTGCCAGACTTCTCCCCTGCACCAGGCCTTTAGGTCAGAGCCAGGTACCCTTCATGGGGTACTGCTGTCTTGACTGAATGTGGATGATGTGCAGTCACCTCTCCCCTATCATTATGTGACCAGCTTTACCATGGTTTCTTTATAGATGTTGATTGAAAATAAAAGGGCACATTGGAAGAGATCAAGAAAGAAAAAGAGAATGGCTAGGGTGAGGACCTCTGCCCTCATGTCCAAGGGGCCTAAGTCACAAACCCAGCTGGCCAGGCCCTCGCTTTACTTCCTTAGAGATCATCATACCAGATCCCTCACTTTATCAAAGAGCAAACTAAGGATCATGGAGCAGAAGGGTCTTGCCCAAGGTCCTTGGCAAGACCTGTGAATTTCTATGGACCAGTGTGTTCTCTGCTTCCCCTACACAACCTGCTCCTGTGAATCCCAGGTCACATGATCCAAAGATGGCCCAGGGCAACCTCACTGATCCCCTCAGTTTACTTGTTTATTCAGTAAGTCCTCATTTGATTGCCTGCTATGCGCCAGGCACCTAAATTAGAAGGTGATGTCTGATTTGGGGGAAAATTAAACAATAAAGGGACTCAGGGGGCCAGCAGAGTTGAGGATTCTTTTTTATAAGAGGATGATCAAATAATTTATTCAGAGGGTGACATGTGAACAGAGATTTGAATGAAGTGAGGGAGTACACCCCACAGATATCTGGAGGAAAAGAATTCCAGGCA
>NW_011494025.1:10680-12387 GCF_000754665.1 Bison bison bison | reverse complement strand
CCAGGCAAAGAGAACAGCAAATGCCAAGATCTTGAAGCTGTGGGGGCATAGTAAGGAGGCCAGTGGGGCTAGAGCAGAGTGAGTAGGGGTGGGGGGGGGTGGTGGTAAGACATGAGATCAGACAGCTCGTGGGGGGACAGATCACGCAGGGCCTTGTGGGTCATTGTAAGGACTTTGGCTTTTAGTCTGAAGTAGAGACCCATTAGAGAGTTTTGAGCCAAGGCGAGACATGACCTGACATGTTTCATCAGGATCACACTGACTGCTGTGTCAAGAGTTGATGTAGAGGATCCAATAACTTTATCTACCAGGGAGAACTAGTAGGAGGCTGTGCTAATATCTAGGTGACAGATGATGGTGGCACACAGTGGTAACAAGTGATTCAATTCTGGATACTATGAAGATGGAAGTAACATGATACGCTAAAAGAGCAGAGATGGGAACGGAGAGAGAGAGAGAGAAGTCAATAACAACTTTGGGGTTTGCATCCTGAGCAATTGGAAAGTTGGGGATGCTGTAGTTGAGATGGGCAAAATTGTAGGAGCAGCAGGTTTGTGGGGAACAGTCTGGAGTTTGGCTTTGAACGTGATAAGCTTCAGATGCCTGTAAGACACCCACGTGGATGCCTGTGAAAGCCAGCCCAGGAGCTGCGCATCCTCCCTGCTTCCCTCACTCGTGCACTCTCTAGTTCAGCAAGCATGAAGCGAGCAAGCCCAGGCACTGGGGATGCAGCTCCCCGGCTGGCCTCCCTGTCTTCAATCTCTTTCCCCATCCCCACCCCATCAGGCTCCAGTGGGGGGCCTTCCAAAGCCAAAGTCAGATCGGTCACGCCCCTGCTCCAAGCCCTTACCTGGTTCCCCACCACCTCTGGAGTAAAGGCCAAGATCTGCAGCACAGCCCAGGAGGCCCTAAATGATCCACCTTATTCCTGCCACTCCCAGTCCCCCTACTCCTTACATACCTGTCACAGAGCTACTTACCAGGGCCTGAGCAGGCCTTCCAGAGCCATAATGCCAAGGGTCTGCTCAGGGGCTACCCTGGGCTAAGAAAGGCCTGCCCCCACCTCAGCTTGCTTTACTTGATTTCCCACCAGGAACTGGCCAAGCTACCTCCTCTCACCTGAAGCCTGCCTTTCTCAGATTTTACACACACAGAGGGAACCTCATTCACGCAGCTCTGAGCCTTTACACATTTGACAGTTGCTGTTTGCTCTCCCGTCTGTCTCTTAACTGGACTAGTTGCTCCTCAATGGCAGGGATTATTTATTTATTCATCTCTGTAACCCCAGGATAGCCATTGAATGAATGAGTTAATGAATTAATGGTTTGATATGCTACAATAGAGATTCTAAGGGATCAGAGAGAGAAGAATTCATTTGGCCAAAGGAGGGAAGTCAGAGAAAGTGTCACAGACATGCTAGTTAAGCCAGGTTTGGAAGATAAGGAAAGATTTTGCCAGGCCAAAAGTATTAGTGATGCACAAGTAAATTTTACTTCTCACATTGGTCACAAGCTGGCAGCCAGGAGGCCTAATATGGCTTGAAGATACTTATAGTCTGGTCTTTTTATTTGACCATGTGAGGAGACATGCATTATGCTTGGTCACACCACAACTCTCAGCTCTGTTACCTGCCAAGGGTGGTGTGGGGAGTATGGCTCTGCATGCAGACGAGTCTGCCTTCCCTGCTCAGGGGTCCCCAGTGCGCGC
>NW_011494025.1:10189-10580 GCF_000754665.1 Bison bison bison | reverse complement strand
TTGAATCAGTTCTAATGAGATGGATGAAACTGGAGCCTATTATACAGAGTGAAGTAAGCCAGAAAGAAAAACACCAATACAGTATACTAACGCATATGTATGGAATTTAGAAAGATGGTAACAATAACCCTGTAAGAGACAGCAAAAGAGACATTGATGTATAGATCAGTCTTATGGACTCTGTGGGAGAGGGAGGGGGTGGGGAGATTTGGGAGAATGGCATTGAAACATGTATAATATCATGTATGAAACGAGTCGCCAGTCCAGGTTCGACGCACGATACTGGGTGCTTGGGGATGGTGCACTGGGACGACCCAGAGGGAGGGTATGGGGAGGGAGGAGGGAGGAGGGTTCAGGATAGGGAACACAGGTATACCTGTGGCGGATTCAT
>NW_011494025.1:8281-9362 GCF_000754665.1 Bison bison bison | reverse complement strand
TCAATATCCTGCGATAAATCATAATGGAAAAGAATATGAAAAAGAATAGATATATATGTGTAACTGAATCACATTGCTGTACATTAGAAAGTAACACATTGTATATCAACTATATGTCAATAAAATAAATTTTAAAAGAAGTTTCTTTGGAAAGTTTACTTACTCTATTTTATTTGCCTTTGAAAAACAGTACTAGGGATTCACCTCCCTGAGTTCAGAAGCTGCCAAGCAGGAAAGAGCAGAAACAGGGAAGCAAAACCACAGTCAATCCTCTTCATCCCAGGAAGCTCCCTAGGGTTGTCCCAGACACATGAAGCAGCTTAGTCAGAAACACTTTGTCTTCTCTCCTCTGCCTCCCTCATCACCCCTGTCCTCACCCCAGATGCCTATAACTACTACATGCAGGGTGGTTCCACCATGTGTGCCCCCTAACTGAATAGCCCCTTTAGACCGTCCACATTGAGTTTGCAGGCAGTGGGGCTATACATACCCCCAGGTCACTGCAGCCATTTGGCACCACGGGCCATCAGAAGTTCCATTTTTACTCAGTGACTGTGCCCAGCAATGGACACATATATACCCACACCAGCCCCTTGCCCAGCTCCCAGTACCTTTTACCCAGATGCTGCCCAAATTTATGGGGCTCAGCTGCTGTCCAGGTTGGGCGAGTGCCTCCCAGCAGCCGCTGTGTTGGTCTGGCATCTCCAGGTAAGCCGAGCCTTGTCAGCCTTTGGCCAGGTAGGTTTTCAGCTCATGTGGCCCTTGGGAGCAGCTAAAGCAAACAAGCCCAGTGGTGAGAATGCCGTCCCTGACCTTCTTTGCCCACTCTGTGCTTCTCTGTGGAGTCTCAGTGTAGACCAGGCCACTGAGAGCCAGGCGGAGATTGAGAGCCTGGCTTGCTAGCACACACTCCGCATTCAGCACTTTGTCCTGTAAGGGGTCCTGCCAGCCAACCTAAGCTAAATTCATACTTTGTGCCTGCAACCAATGCTCCCTGTGTATGTATGCCCAGCTGGTTGCCAATGGGCATGCTGTGCTTGGTCCTTTCTAGATTGTAAATGGGTCCCACTTGTGCTGGGTT
>NW_011494025.1:7193-7796 GCF_000754665.1 Bison bison bison | reverse complement strand
GCTGTTGGGGACAGGAAGCCCAGAGAGAGGAAAGGACTTATTCAAGGTCACCCAGCTAGTCAGTGACAGAAGCCCTGAACAGCTATTTAACAAAACGAGTCTTCACCTCATTTGTTACTTCATTCCTTCAGCAAACAAGTCCTGATCCCCATGAGGTCCTAGGCATCCTGCTGTGCTGTCAGGGTCCAAGAATTGAACCAAACATGTTCTCTATCTTCAAGACAGTCTCAGTCCAGTAGGGAAGTGTCAAGAACTAAGCTTGGAAATTAAGGCTGACGGCAGAGAGCACAGGGCCTTATATGTCAAGCTGAGGCATTTGGATTTTATGCTGGATGCAGCAGAGAAGCCTTGGGAAAGTCTGAACAGGTCTCAGAAAACTGTCCTGTAGGAAGATCCACCCATCAGTGGTAACAAGATGGACTGGGCCTGGCCAGTAGGGTGGGAAGTGTAATTGGAAGCACAGAAAATGGCTGAAGAAATCAACAGTCTAGGCCTAAGGTAGAGGATAACTAAGAAGAGAGGAGAAACAATGAATGTGTAAGACACTGCAAATCAACAGAATGGGGCTTCGTGTGTGTGTGTGTGTGTGTGTGTGTGTGTGTG
>NW_011494025.1:5376-6716 GCF_000754665.1 Bison bison bison | reverse complement strand
CAGTGAATGGTGAGTACAATAAAATGCTTATCTTGGCTACTAGTCAAGATGTCCCTATTTTTGATATATTTCTATATTGTATAAAATTCATATTCATAATTTAATTTTTAAATAATATGACATATGCAAAATTAAACTTACTGATTATTATATTTAGCTCATTTACAAATCAGTTTTATAGATTATTATAACTTCATTACTATTTTTCATCCAATGCATAGCAAACTACTCATATATATATACTCATACTACTGGGTAAATACTTATTGAATTAATAATTAGTCAAACCAATTATTATAACTTCATTACTATTTTCCATCCAATGCATAGCGAACTACTCATATATATATATTCATACTACTGGGTAAATACTTATTGAATTAATAATTAGTCAAACCAATAATTAGGAGTTCCATGAGAAATCAACAAATCACCAGCTTCAGAATCTCTGATCTTGGTCTGGTTCATCTTCATTTAATCATTCCACACTGCTAGCTTTCCAGGAAGTTATATAACCTTCTGACTTAGAACGACTGTATTTCACACCAGACGGCACTGCATAATCACCTGCTGAAAAGTGGAGAAAAATGAACAGCAACAAAGTTTATCAGAATTACTTACACTAAGACTGTAACTAAAGGAAAATAAAATAGGAAAAACTTTGGTTACATTTAGTTATACAAAAATCTAGTATCCTCTCATTTCCCCCATGTATTGACAAATTGGATCAGGGAGACAAAGAATAGGGAATAAGCTTAGGAAATATTTTAATTCTGAATTCAATGAAAAGCCCATATCAATCTTGTATATCAATAAAAGAATATCACCACCATTCAGAGGTGCACCTATAAAACCTGTGCCTATTTCTATTCTCCTCCTCTATGAAGATACTAATAGAGATAATGAGGATATTCTGGAGTTTGAATTTTATTTTTTAACTTTACAATATTGTATTGGTTTTGCCATATATCAAAATGAATCTGCCACAGGTACACATGTGTTCCCCATCCTGGGACCAGGTATTGTACCAAAATACTACCTGGTGAGAGGGGTCAGTGGGGAAGAGAGCTGAGGAAGGGGGAAAAGGAGCCAATATCTCATCTTACCAAGTGGATATTCAAAAGATGCAGATGATAATTAATGGGACAAAAAACATAAAAACTGTTAGTATATTGCATAAATTACTAGATTAACCAATAAAGGGATGAAAAATGGTAATATAACCATATAATGGTGATAAATTCTCAGCTAGCTTAGCAGGAAATCAACAGATAATATCCCCAAATTGGTAAATAAAGGAATAGAAGAAGTGTTTATTTAGAGAAATGAGGGTAGATACA
>NW_011494025.1:4031-5221 GCF_000754665.1 Bison bison bison | reverse complement strand
CTTTTGAACTGTGGTGTTGGAGAAGACTCTTGAGAGTCCCTTAGACTGCAAGGAGATCCAACCAGTCAACCCTAAAGGAAATCAACCCTGAATATTCATTGGAAGGACTGATGTTGAAGCTGAAACTCCAATACTTTGACCACCTGATGCGAAGGGCTGACTCATTGGAAAAGACCCTGATGCTGGGAAAGATTGTAGGCAGGAGAAGAAGGGGACGACAGAAGATGAGATGGTTGGATGGCATCACTGACTCAAAAATATGAGTGAGCAAGCTCCAGGAGTTGGTGAAGGGCAGGGAAGCCTGGCGTGCTGTAGTCCATGGGGTTGCAAAGAGTCGGACACGACTGAGGGACTGAACTGAAAGCCTTCCCAGGTGGCGTAAGTGGTAAAGAATCCATCTGCCAGTGTAGGAGACATAGGAGACACGGGTTTGATCCCTGGGTTGGGAAGACCCCCTGGAGGAGGGCATGGCAACCCACTCCAGTAGTCTTACCTGAAGAATCCCATGGACAGAGGGCTACTGTCCATAGGGTCACAAAGAGTCAGACATGACTGAACAACTAACACTTCACTTCTTCAAAGCCTTAAAAGCGGGGGCAGAAACTTGATTAGGCCTATTGCTCAAAGAAGCTCCCTTGAAAAGGAGCAGCGATGGCAGTCAGAGCAGCATGAGGCACAGGCCAATTTGAGAAGCCTTTTACAGAACACATTCTCCACTGGGATGGGCCTACCTGTGGAATTGGGACCCCTGGGTCCCCAATTCGATGTTGAGTTCACACTAGCTGACCATAGGTAAAGTCCCAAAGTGCCAGGATATGGCACATACGGCTATGTGAGCAACTCCACCCTCCTATAGCCCTGCCTGCAAGGAGTAAGATCTATGCCAACCTCCAGCCCAGAAGGGGCCCACCACTCTTCATCCCACTGCCTGAAACTTCTGCCTGGAAGCTGTCTTGAGACTCTTTTCTTAAAAATTCATTCATCCAGAATCAATTGATGCCCAATAGGAATGCAAAGATCACTTCAAGGGAAAGTAAATTAAACCTTTATTCACGTTCAGGCAGAGGGATAATTAGAAAAGTGCTGGGGGAAAATTTTGCCTGTGTGACAGTTTTGCCTGGGGCCAGGACAGGGCCAGAATACCCTGAAACACACATATGAGCACATGCACATACACACAGCCAGGGAAC
>NW_011494025.1:2156-2751 GCF_000754665.1 Bison bison bison | reverse complement strand
GCTTCTGGCTTGATACAGGGGTGCCATTCCACTTTTCCATGACTGAGTAAAATGTTTAGCTTGGAATCTCTTTCTTCTAGTCTCACACAGAGTGAGGTTAAAGATCTACAGTAGTCTGTTGGGCCTGGAAATCCATGAAGATTACCTGATAAGCAGTTTTGAGCAGAGTCCTGGCACCACATGAGGGCCCCAGAGCTGGGATTAGATATAAAGCACCCAAGGGCAGAGGCTGGCAGGGCCAAGGGAGAGATCTGACCAAGACTGTAAAGGAAAACCCTGTAATAAAGGGCCTGAGAATGCATGGACACCTGAGAATTGGTTAGTAAAGAAAAGCTCAAAGCAAAGTATAAGAAATGTCTAAAGATTTCTTGTCTATTTTCTAATAATAATAATAGCAGCTTCTTATGTGCTAGGTACTGTGCTAAGTACTTTACATGTGCTAACTCATCTAATCCTCATGGAAACCTCATAATAGAGATACTGTTTTTATCTCTATTTTACATATGAGAAAATTGAGGAAAAGAGAGGTTAGGTATACTTGCCCATGGTACACACAGAGAGTAAGTGGCAAAGGTGCAATCTGAATTTAGGCCAC
>NW_011494025.1:0-344 GCF_000754665.1 Bison bison bison | reverse complement strand
AGAGGTAATGGAGCCTTTGACGGAGAAGGCAATGGCACCCCACTCCAGTACTCTTGCCTGGAAAATCCCATGGACGGAGGAGCCTGGTAGGCTGCAGTCCATGGGGTCACTAGGAGTTGGACACGACTGAGCAACTTCCCTTTCACTTTCCACTTTCATGCATTGGAGAAGGAAATGGCAACCCACTCCAGTGTTCTTGCCTGGAGAATCCCAGGGATGGAGGAGCCTGGTGGGCTGCCGTCTATGGGGTCGCACAGAGTCGGACACGACTGACGTGACTTAGCAGCAGCAGTAGCAGCAGGAGCCTTTGAGGGTCTTCATACAAGGGATGACACACATTGAAC
>NW_011494024.1:5097-5528 GCF_000754665.1 Bison bison bison | reverse complement strand
TGGAATTGAGCTGCAGGAGTTGCTTGTATATTTTTGAGTTTAGTTCTTTGTCAGTTGCTTCATTTGCTATTATTGTCTCCCATTCTGAAGGCTGTCTTTCCACCTTGCTTGTAGTTTCCTTTGTTGTGCAAAAGCTTTTAATTTTAATTAGGTCCCATTTTTAAATTTTCATATAAACTTTCAAACTGACCATATGATTTGGTCTTACATGTGAAAGAAAATCTATCAACAGGATCAGAAAGTAAATACAAGCACAAGGGAGAACTGATTTCAAACCGGTACAAGTCAACAGAGTGCTCAGAAAGAAGGAAGTTGTTTTGACCTTGTCAAAAGGACCCCAGCTGATCAGACTTTCATTTCAGTGGAGATTTCTCTGCTTAATTTTTTCAACATTAGGTTTCAGTGTTCTCTATGCTAAAATAAGTTGGGTA
>NW_011494024.1:589-1453 GCF_000754665.1 Bison bison bison | reverse complement strand
CCATTTCCTTCTCCAATGCATGAAAGTGAAAAGTGAGAGTGAAGTCGCTCAGTCGTGTCTGACTCTTAGCGACCCCATGGACTGCAGCCTACCACGCTCCTCCATCCATGGGATTCTCCAGGCAAGAGTGCTGGAGTGGGGTGCCATTGCCTGCTCCAAGGAGCACTCTAAGCTGCTCCAAATGACAAAATGTTTTCTCAACATTTGAGAAGAATCTTGGTGAACATTTAAATTAGGGTTTCTGGCAGTTAAGAAAACATCTGAACTACTCAGATGGAGAACTGGGGCATCTCCATATATTCATCTGTGAGGAAGATCTGTTGCTTTGAGTGGTGTAAAGAGATGATTCCCCAGCAGAACTGAGCATCAGATTAGGGCCATGGTAAAACTAAAAGTTCAAGAAGAAATCACATGCATTACCTATCTAGAGTTTTGATACTCATGACTAAAAATTCTAAAATATGAGCCTTACTGTCATTTCACAATTATTCCAATGATTTCTACCTTCTATTACACCTCCATTTCTCGAAGAGACAAAAAAAAAAAAATAAGAAGAAGAAGAAAGGAGATGAGAAGATGAAACCGAAGAGAAGTAGTGCACAGAAAAGAGAGAAAAGACAAGACAGACTGGGGAGAAAGAAATAGGAAACAGCTACTTGAATTGTGGCCCCTACTTCATAGTTACAGAGCAGAATCAGTGTGATGTACTTGCAAGGTGAGTGGGGAAAGTGCTGGAGAGGAGCAGAAGGGAGGTGGAATTGCCATCATGTACATGTCCTGCTTCTCTTCCATCAGTCAAAATCTTGTTGGAGACACTGTATTTTTTCATGATAATTATGTCTGAGGTTTACATAATTCTCCTAA
>NW_011494024.1:0-489 GCF_000754665.1 Bison bison bison | reverse complement strand
GTCCATCGAGTCAGTGATGCCATCCAGCCATCTCATCCTCTCGTCGTCCCTTCTCCTCCTGCCCCCCAATCCCTCCCAGCATCAGAGTCTTTCCAATGAGTCAACTCTTTGCATGAGGTGGCCAAAGTACTGGAATTTCAGCTTTAGCATCATTCCTTCCAAAGAAATGCCAGGGCTGATGTCCTTCAGAATGGCCTGGTTGGATCTCCTTGCAGTCCAAGGGACTCTCAAGAGTTTTCTCCAACACTACAGTTCAAAAGCATCAAGTCTTCGGCCCTCAGCCTTCTTCACAGTCCAACTCTCACATCCATACATGACCACAGGAAAAACCATAGCCTTGACTAGATGGACCTTTGTTGGCAAAGTAATGTCTCTGCTTTTGAATATGCTATAAGTTTACTTTAAAAATCCCCACCCAAGCTGACAGGTCTTTTGTTCCTGATAATTTGTAGATGGTCCTCAGGAGAGAATGGAGAGCTAGTGGCTGCT
>NW_011494023.1:22066-22710 GCF_000754665.1 Bison bison bison | reverse complement strand
AGCAACTCACATCTTACCATCATGGTCTAGGGTCCCCAAAGCTGCAACGTGTGATCTCCTGCCCAAAGGGTTCCTCAGTATGTGGAGGTCGAACAAGGTCATCTATATAGTCGTTACAGCTGAAATTACTTTCTTTATCCCAGTATTATGACCTACTGGTGTTAAAGAATGACTTATGCATTAAGATGTGAGCTACCGGACTTAGCTATACAAGTCCAAGTCAGCAGGCAGGAGAGAAACATGCTGAGATTTGGATGATGGAGCGGGTGGGACTACTTCTCATCTGTACTCCAAATACAGGATCTGAGGGTATCAATTACATAATTAATCAATGGACGTGTTCCCTGTTTTATAGGAGACTAAGGCATTTTGAACCTGGAGAAGACTTGAGAGGAGTGTACATAATTTTTCCCATTTATTGAGGGCTTTCTATGGGCCAGGCATATGCGTCTCCATCACAAATATTGATATGCAGAAAAATGTGATGATGCAAAGGCATCTATGTGAAACACAGGATATCCTGGCACATAGAAGGAGGGTCTTAGTGCACAGGCACATTCATGAAGCAATACATATAACTCCTGGACATGGTGTGCACTTATAGAACTCTGTTATTCTGTTGGAGGTCAAGGATCTCGTAAATT
>NW_011494023.1:16180-18087 GCF_000754665.1 Bison bison bison | reverse complement strand
AGAGAGAGGAGAGAGGAAGAGAGAGAGAGAGAAAGGCAGAAAGAGAAGTATTTCTACAATATATGTGTATATATACATATATGAGGAAGGTTTACCTTGAGGAATTTAGTTCCCTCTTTATGGAGGCTTAGAAATTCCACAATCTCCTGTCTAAAGGTGTAATGCCAGGAAAGCCAGTGATATAATTCTGTCCCAGTGTGTAGGCATGTGAACCAGGGGGTCTGGGGGTGTGAATCTTAGTTGTAGAGAAGGAGAAAATGGGGAGAAATGTTCTATCTCAAAGAATGAGTTAGGAAAAAGGGGAAGAATTCTTCCTTTCTCTTCCTTTTGTTCCCTTTGGGCCCTCAACAGGATTGGACGATGCCCACCCACATTGTGAAAGGTCTTCTGTTTTACTAAGTCACCAATTCAAATGTTCATCTCATCCAGCAACATCGTCACAGATAAAACCAGAAATAATGTTTAATATGGACGTTCCATGCCCAGTCAAGTTGGCACATAAAATTAGCCATCCCGTTGGGTAAGGCAACATCATGGACTGCTGCATAACACTATTCACACCATGAAGTCTCAAACACCCTCCATAATGATCCTTCCCATGGGAAGGACAGTGCTACCATCAGATCATCTTTCCTAGAAGCACTGTGCAACTTATGACCATGCACTCCAGCTAAGGGACCCAGGGGTTTTGTGGTCCACACACCCTGTAGTGTGTAGATAACGTCAACACTCAAGGTAGTCAAGCCAAGGGGAGTTGCACCTTGTTTGTACAACTCACAAATGGAGGACAGGTGCCGAAATCTCTCAGCAGGAGGCATCCAGGGAACGAAGTGGGCTTCTAGTCTCACTCTGACTATCTGTGACGTTCCGCAACCTTTGCAGCAGAGATATGAAGTCCTCATATGTTTCTTCCTATAGCAACAGGAGAAATAACGCTTCTTGTGGTTGGGGTGGGAACATGAATTCAGGAACAGAGGTAGGGAAGGGATTTATGCCTGGGCCTTGTAGGGAGGGTAAAATAGAAAAGCAGGGAAGGATATGAAAATCGTGAGAAGTGTGGTACCAATCCTAGGAGGCATCTATGAGTTAGCTTGTTGTCAGTGTTCCTGGTCTTCCCAAAATGTGTGCAACCTGAACTGACTTGCCACATTTCCAAGTGCAAACCTTGGTTCCTTCACACTGTGCCCAGCCCAGTACTGTCTGATCCCAGAGCTCATAAACAGTTCCCCTGCAATTCTATTCTGGTATATCTCCATGTCCATATCTAACATGAAGAACTCATGTTACACCTGGAAGGAGTAAGGCTTGGATGGCTTCCTGGATGGGGAGGTAATTGAACCATGCCTGGGTTAACTGAATGTGCATGCTTTCCAAAATCTAAGATGACAAGAAACAAAGCAAAAGATCTGTGCAAAGACCCAAGACGTAGAGCTAGGCATTGAGGGATGGACACAGATATAGAAAGTGATAGGAATATGACCACAGATTTCATTATTTCAGCTGGGCCTTGTGAAAGGGACTATTTCCCACCAGTAGACCTACCTGAGACGAATGGCCAATCTCCCCGTCAATCATCACAGGCCCACTAATGACGACGTTCGGAGGCGGGGCCGTGGAAATGTGGAAGATGCCATAGCGTGGGAGTAAGCACGATGATTAAGCTCCGGACTGTCTGGATTGTCCTGTGGGTCTTCCGTCCACCATTCTCCTCGGTTAGGATTTGACGTGGCGGCTTCCTTTCCCGAGATCCCAAAAGTGCACGTTTTACTTGCTTTGTTCATATTTTGCTGTCTGGGGTGTGATTTGGAGAGTCGGGTAGATGGTGTGTCCTAATGGACCTTTTTGTCAGACGTGTCCGTCAGCTCCAGGTTGATGGCAGAGAATGTCTCTCAGGCACTTCAGGGTTT
>NW_011494023.1:14887-15404 GCF_000754665.1 Bison bison bison | reverse complement strand
GTGGGAGGAGAAAGGTACGACAGAGGATGAGATGGCTGGATGGCATCACCGACTCGATGGACGTGAGTTTGGGTACACTCCAGGAGTTGGTGATGGACAGGGAGGCCTGGTGTGCTGCAATTCATGGGTTCGCAAAGAGTCAGACATGACTGAGCAACTGAACTGAACTGAACTGAGGGGTGGAAGGTTTCTGGAAAGGAGGTGATAAGTCTTCTGGGCAGGTGTAGTGGGTGGAAGGTTTCTGGACAGTGGGTGATAAGTCCTAGATAGATGCAACTGGCCTAGAGCATTAGGGCAGGACCTGAAGTTCTGTTTTGTTTTCTCTGAAGTTAGATAATTCAGCAAGGGTCTTTGAGGCTGTTGTTTTCTTTTCTAGGCCCAAAAGACTCCTTCACAGAGGAGCCTGGCAAGCTATGGTCCATGGGGTCACGAAGAGTCAGACACAACTGAAGCAAGTGAGCACGAGCATAGTTGATTTACAATTTTGTGTTAATTCCTTGTGTGCAGCGAAATGATT
>NW_011494023.1:12698-14446 GCF_000754665.1 Bison bison bison | reverse complement strand
TTTGTTCATAACCGTACAAATTAAGCTAGTGGCTTTAATTCTCAATTCAGTTAAATTCTCCAAACACATATTGTCTCTCTACTATACACAAAGCTGCATATTTTATTAGGAACATTTCATCAGAAATACTTCAGCAACAGTATTTCAGAGTTATTTCCTCAGGGAAATACATAGCTTGCCAAGATTACAATTGCCACTTTACATACAATGATATTTAGGTTGCTGGAATTATTTACCTATCAGTCAAATGAAACTCTCCATTCTCCAATCTCTCCATGATTCCCCATCCCACTTTCCAATTTCTAGTCAAAAGAATCTATTTTAAAATCGGAAGGAACATCATTTTTTTCTAGATATTTGATGTAACTATTTTGGGTCCACATTCTCAACTTCCTTTAAATCTATTTGTTTCACGTCCTTAATTAAAACCCTGATCAATTTTATCTACCACTGATTTTTGCCCTTCTCTGACGTTTTAAAAATTGAAGTGTAGTTGATTTATGTGTTTCCACTATGCCTCAGTGGTAAAGAATCTGCCTGCAATGCAGGAGATGCAGGAGACATAGTTCAATCCCTTGGTCGAGAAGATCCCCTGGAGGAGGAAATGGGAACCCACTCCAGTATTCTTGCCTGAGAAATTCCATGGACAGAGGAGCCTGGCAAGCTATGATCCATGGGGTCACGAAGAGTCAGACACAACTGAAGCGACTGAGCACGAACATAGTTGATTTACAATTTTGTGTTAATTCCTTGTGTGCAGCAAAGTGATTGAGCTATATATAGGACTTCCCTGATAGCTCATTTGGTAAAGAATCTACCTGCAATGCAGGAGACCCAGGTTCAATTCCTGGATTGGGAAGATCCCATGGAGAAGGGAATGGTAACCCACTCCAGTAATCTTGCCTGGAAAATCCCATGGACTGAGAAGCCTGGCGGGCTACAGTCCTTTGAGTTGCAAACAGTCCGACACGACTGAACAACTAACACTTTCACTATATATACATTCTTTATTGGGCTTCCCTGGTGGCTCAGCATCTGCCTGCAATGCATTTGATCCCTTGGTCAAGAAGATCCCCTGGAGGAGGGCAGGGCAACCCACTCCAGTATTCTTGCCTGGAGAATCACATGGACAGAGGAGCCTGGTGGGCTACAGTCTTTAGGGTTGCAGAGTTAGACATGCCAAAAGCGACTGAGCACGCACATACATTCTTCGTTATAGTCTTTTTCATTATGGTTTATCACAGGATATTTAATATAAGTTTCTTTTTTTTACTGTTTGGGATGTAACACAAAAAGTAAATGGGTATTGACTGCTTGATAACCCTACAGTATAATCTGCAAATAAACTACTTCAAGCAAGTGATATACCTGTTAACTCTTTAAAAATCTGGAAAAGCTATAAAAAGTCATTTAAACCTGCAGTCAAGTCTCAGAAATCCTAGCAGAGGCTGAGAGTTGCCCTAAAACATTCAAAAGTTGAGCTTAAATAATATATGAAAAAAGTCAAAGAGTTGGTTGCTAGGTTGTGTCTGACTCTGTGACCCCATGAACTGTAGCTGGCCAGGCTCCTCTGTTCATGGAATTCTCCAGGCAAGAATACTGGAGTATGTTGCCATTCCCTTCTCCAGGGGATCCTCCTGATCCAGGCCAGGGATTGAACCCACGTTCTGAGTTGGCAGACGGATCCTTTACCACTGAGCCACCAGGGAAGCCATATATATATATGTATATAATATACATATATATAA
>NW_011494023.1:10899-12598 GCF_000754665.1 Bison bison bison | reverse complement strand
TTACTTTAAGACTAGGTAGTCCATAGTTGTGTTCACCTATGTCCCTTCCCTACTGTCCCCCATTACAAAATCAGAATGTCTAAATTAAGAATTTGTAACATTTGAGTTTAGAAGAAACTCATGCCCAGTCAAAAATGTCTCCAGGGAGCTTGACTTCAGTGTCTTTCCCCTCAAGGAAAATGACCAAGTCCTGCCTAATATCAGCCCCAGGGAAAGATTTCAGAACCAGGAAGAATTTACAAAATTCTTAAAATTGCCCTCTGTTTATACTTTAATTTTGAAGACTCAACAATGCCTTTAAATTCTGCTCAATGCCTTAACTGGAGTGTTTCCATATTGAAAGCATTAAGCGGAATAGCCTCTGGCTGGAAAAATACAAAGTTTCCATTATCTCCATCACTAAGAACCAGAGAACAAGACCCCACCCTGCCTGGCAAACAAGCAATTAGCTTCTTCTTGGATTTATGCAGCTAGTTAATGAACTTGCTCATATTCATGGCCTGTTGACAAAGGAGCTGATCCCTGGGACCCACAGATGCCCCAGGAGCAGTGGAAGCTGCCCTCAGATTGTTTCAGCACCCTGGATCCCACTATTTTCAAAAATCACTTCATGGTCTGTGAGAGAAGAACATTCAATACTAACAAGCATCTCAAAAGCCAGAAGCTGTCCAGTGCATCCAAACAATAGGGCCCTTCAAAACAGGGCCTGAAACAAAATGTTAAGTCTCCCTTGGGGCAGGACCCCCTTACCCTTCATGACTTTACATTCCTTAGGATCCAATCAGCTTCCCCTTACAAGACTCTCGGCTTTATCCTTTCGTTACATGAATCCCCTCTTCATTCACACCTATTACTTGAAAATGGGTTCGTGTGCAGCATTGGACCAGGTGACTGGATAATGTTCTGTGTCAGGCCAAAGACTGGAAAATGATTCCTTTTGACTGTTTTCAAATTGTATACTTCCTTACTGCTATGGTCAAATAAGCTCTAATTTAGATGGCGCTTCTGGATAATGTTGCCTGTTGGTTTGTTGTTGAATATTCACGTATCTCTTTTCAACTCTAATTCTTTGTTTGTTTGAACTAGTCTTAGCTACGGTTGGTGGTGAAAAGCAAAGGGCTAGTTTCAGCAGATATCTGAGGGCATCGAGGCTGAGAGCTCTGCAGGGAGTCTCTAGACAGACCCCTGTGGAGGATGAGGGGGAAGGAGCTGGGGGGCAGGGTCATAGGTAAATGGGCATCAGCTTCCAAAGGAGTGAAAGCAGAATCAAGCCAGGGTCTGGTCCTGGATTGAGAAAGGTGTCACCCAGAGAGTCAGAATGTTGGAATAGAACACAGATGGAGGAGGTGATGAAGGGGATGAGAGCAAAAAGACACTGCAACAACAACTAAGTGTACAGATTGGCTGAGAACAGGGCCAGATCAAGCTGGACTGTGAGTGGGTTGGTACGGTCTATGACAATGAGGCACGGGATACAGGATGTGTGCACTGTTTCCCTGGGAGTGATCACTACGCAGATACTGTCAACCTACCAGTTTGGAAATGCACCTCCTTGAACCAAAAACAAGTCAATTAGAGAATGGGCAGGTTGCATGTGCCTCCGTCTATCCACACGTCTATCTATTTGTCTATTGCTGGACAAATAGAACATACTGCATATGAGTCAGCAGCACCTTGCACATGAAGGGCCCTTCAGTTC
>NW_011494023.1:9767-10799 GCF_000754665.1 Bison bison bison | reverse complement strand
TAGACGGACCTTTGTTGGCAAAGTAATGTCTCTGCTTTTTAGTATGCTATCTAGGTTGGTCATAACTTTTCTTCCGAGGAGTAAGCATCTTTTAATTTTATGGCTGCAGTCACCATCTGCAGTGATTTTGGAGCCCACAAAAATAAAGTCTGTGAATGTTTCCACTGTTTCCCCATCTATTTTCCATGGAGTGATGAAGGGCCCTTAGAGCATTCATTTCTAGACTCATCTCCTCTGCATCAGCTCAGAAAGGACCCTTGCCCCTTTGTTCACTTCAAAATAGATTGATCTGCATCTGAGAGATGCATCTATCAAATGGGGCCAGATGATTCACCAGCTAATTCGTGAGCTATTAAGGCAGCTAGGACCACAGAAATACAAAGAGTATTCAAATGAAGGTAACCTTTCTGCAGCAAAGGGTCCCTGCCAATTAAAACTTGTGAAAGTTGTCTTCGTCCCCCTGTGGAATAGCCTGATTGTTAAATATGTGCCATTCCATTGTGTTGAACTTTAAATTGAATATTGAAAATATTTACATAATACCTCTTCAAACGAAATTGAAATTTTCAAAAATACATATATTTAAAATACACTCTCATTGTGTGAAATTAGAGAACATGAACAAAATGTTATTTTTGTTAGCAAGTGAACTCTTCACAAAGTAATTTCAAAGGGTCACTTAATCAGCAGAGAGATCTCTGGGTTTATCATATGTGCTTTTTACCAATATTACTCCAACATTGTATTGGCAACTGTATGAAGAGTTTACATTGTGCTTTTTGAAAACAGGGACTAATAGGAATTGCTTTCCCTATAAATAATACATCAGAAAGAAAACATGGCCCTTTTCACTATCATTGTCAAGTACCTTATTCCAATCATTTTGAAACAATTGAACATACATCATCTTTGTCTCTTTTTATGATTATAAAAGCACTGCATGTCTTTGTAGAAAAATGGAAAGTTTGAAGAACATGTTTAGAAAAACAATCTCATCAGGCAGAAGCAATCATGATCCTATCTTGGTACATT
>NW_011494023.1:7925-9006 GCF_000754665.1 Bison bison bison | reverse complement strand
TGTGGTGTTGGAGAAGACTCTTGAGAGTCCCTTGGACTGCAAGAGATCCAACCAGTCCATTCTGAAGGAGATCAGCCCTGGGATTTCTTTGGAAGGAATGATGCTAAAGCTGAAACTCCAGTACTTTGGCCACCTCATGCGAAGAGTTGACTCACTGGAAAAGACTCTGATGCTGGGAGGGATTGGGGGCAGCAGGGGAAGGGGACGACAGAGGATGAGATGGCTGGATGGCATCACTGACCCGATGGACGGGAGTCTGAGTGAACTCCGGGAGTTGGTGATGGACAGGGAGGCCTGGCGTGCTGCGATTCATGGGGTCGCAAAGATCTGGACACGACTGAGCGACTGAACTGAACTGAACTGAACCCCAACATTGTATTGGCAACTGTGTGGAGAGTTTACATTGTGCTTTTTGAAAGCAGGGACTATTAGGAATTGCTTTCCCTATGAATAATACATCAGAAAGAAAACATGGCCCTTTTCACTATCATTGTCAAGTACCTTATTCCAATCATTTTGAAACAATTGAACATTCATCATCTTTGTCTCTTTTATGATTATAAAAGCACTGCATGTCTTTGTAGAAAATTGAAAAGTTTGAAGAACATGTTTAGAAAAACAATCTCATCAGGCAGAAGCAATCATGAGCCTATCTTGGTACATTTCCTTTCATTTATGTTTCCTTTACATTATTGAAACCACATTGTGCATAACAATTTTACATTCTGCTTTTAGAAATTAATATTACATTTCTTCTTCAAACAATTGAATAACATTCCAAAACCTGATTTTAATAGCTGCATAATAACATATTATATGAAGGTATCATAATTTATTTAAAAATATGCCTATTATTAGTCTCTCCCATGGCTCAGAGGTTAAAGCGCCTCCCTGCAATGTGGGAGACCTGGGTTTGATCCCTGGATCGGGAAGATCCCCTGGAGAAGGAAATGGCAACTCGATCCAGTATTCTTGCCTGGAGAATCCCATGGACGGAGGAGCCTGGTTGGCTATAGTCCACTGCGGGGAGCCGGTGAGGCATTCCACTCGTGACAAAGGTCATGAGGAAGGAGGCTCGGCA
>NW_011494023.1:7236-7698 GCF_000754665.1 Bison bison bison | reverse complement strand
ATGTTGTTTCTGCTTTTCCTTATTAAAATGTGATGATTGCCTTTTGCGTGAGATGATTGCTTTAGAATAATGTCAAAGAAATGATTTGCATGAAACTACTTCCTTAAAATAGAATCAAAGAAATGAAATTAATTGTAAGGTCAAGAAAAGACTTATGGCTCTCGACACACATTGTCAAATTAACAATGACCTAAACAATGAACTGAACTGAAAATGACTAAAAACTATTTTCCATGATTAAATTCTTCACTTAGATTTTTCTCTGGCCAGTTCTACAGTAGAATAGAACTTGAATAACTTTAAAAGAAAGCATATTTACTTACAGTTGAGCTTTGTTTTTCTTGTTCAGTCCTGAACTTCCTGCTATCAACAAGTCAATACCCTAATACATATGAGTATTGCTAGACTTCTGGATAGTCAGACCTTGGAGGCATCTCGGTGAGCATCTCATTTCAATCCCTT
>NW_011494023.1:6420-7136 GCF_000754665.1 Bison bison bison | reverse complement strand
TACCAGGCTCCTCCATCCATGGGATTTTCCAGGCAGGAGTACTGGAGTAGGGTGCCATTGCCTTCTCCGAAGAAATAATTGCAGTCACCTAAAAATTGAAGGAGTAAGAAGAATTCCTTCTCCTTATAGCAAGGAGAGATAAGAAAGCCTTCCTCAGTGATCAATGCAAAGAAATAGAGGAAAACAACAGAATGGGAAAGACGAGATCTCTTCAAGAAAATTAGAGTTACCAAGGGAGCATTTCATGCAAAGATGGGCTCAATAAAGGACAGAAAAGGTATGCACCTAACAGAAGTAGAAGAAACTAAGAAGAGGTGGCAAGAATACACAGAAGAACTGTACAAAAAAGATCTTCCTGACCCAGATAATCACAATGATATGATCACTCACCTAGAGCCAGATATCCTGGAATGTGAAGTCAAGTGGGCCCTAGAAAGCATCACTGCAAACAAAGCTAGTGGAGGTGATGGAATTCCAGTTGAGCTATTTCAAATCCTAAAAGATGATGCTATTAAAGTGCTGCACTCAATATACCAGCAAATTTGGAAAACTCAGCAGTGGCCCACAGGACTGGAAAAGGTCAGTTTTCATTCCAATCCCAAAGAAAGGCAATTCCAAAGAATGCTCAAACTACCGCACAATTGCACTCATCTCACATGACTAGTAAAGTAATACTACAAATTGTCCAAGCCAGGCTTCAGCAATTCGTGAACCAT
>NW_011494023.1:5893-6320 GCF_000754665.1 Bison bison bison | reverse complement strand
CTAGTCAAAGCTATGGTTTTTCCAGCAGTCACATATGGATGTGAGAGTTGGACTATAAAGAAAGCTGAGCGCCGAAGAACTGATGCTTTTGAACTGTGCTATTGGAGGAGACTTTTGAGAGTCCCTTGGACTGCAAGGAGATCCAAGCAGTTCATTCTAAAGGAAATCAGTCCTGAATATTCATTGAAAGGACTGATACTGAAGCTGAAACTCCAATGCCTTGTCCACCTAATGTGAAGAACTGACTCACTTGAAAAACCCTTATGTTGGGAAAGATTGAAGGCGGGAGGAGAAGGGAACAACAGAGGATGAGATGGTTGGATGGCATCAGCAACTCTATGGGCATGAGTTTGAGTAAACTCTGGGAGTTGGTGATGGACAGGGAGGCCTGGCGTGCTGCAGTCCATGGGGTCGCAAAGAGTCAGAC
>NW_011494023.1:4827-5171 GCF_000754665.1 Bison bison bison | reverse complement strand
CAAAACTAATACAATATTGTAAAGTTTAAAAATAAAATAAAATTAAAAAAAAAAAAAGAAGGATTGGTGTTAATTCTTCTTTAAATGTTTGGTACAGTTAAGCCCCATGAAGCCATATGAGCCTGGTTTATTCACTGTGGTAAATTATTTGAGTTATGAAATTCAATCTATTAACTTTTTAAAGTCCAGTTAGATTTCTTATTTCTTTTTGAATCAGTTTTGATATTTTGTGTCTTTCTAGGAATGTTTCCATCTCATCTTGGTTATCTAATTTGTTGGCATACAACAAGTTCCTAGTACTCCTTTATAATTTTCTTTTTGACTGTCTGCATGCCATGTGAGAT
>NW_011494023.1:0-486 GCF_000754665.1 Bison bison bison | reverse complement strand
ACTGTTTCCCCATCTATTTCCCATGAAGTGGTGGGACCGGATGCCATGATCCTCAGTTTTCTGAATGTTGAGCTTTAAGCCAACATTTTCACTCTCCACTTTCACTTTCATCAAGAGGCTTTTTAGTTCCTCTTCACTTTCTGCCACAAGAGTGGTGTCATCGGCATATCTGAGGTTATTGATGTTTCTCTTGGCAATCTTGATTCCAGCTTGTGCTTCTTCCAGTCAGCGTTTCTCATGATGTACTCTGCATATAAGTTAAATAATCAGGGTGACAATATACAGCCTTGACGTACTCCTTTTCCTATTTGGAACCAGTCAGATAACCCCTTATTCTGGCTTGTATATCTGGCATATATATCTTATATATATTCTGGCTCATCTCTGGCTTGAGACCTTGTTTCAAGGTCTATAGGTGCCTCTCAAGTGCACAGTCTCAACATTAACTGCAGGGTTTTAATCTGTTGCACCTGTCACTTCCATAGT
>NW_011494022.1:132361-132872 GCF_000754665.1 Bison bison bison | reverse complement strand
GTGGCTCAGATCATGAACTCCTTATTGCCAAATTCAGACTGAAATTGAAGAAAGTGGGGAAAACCACTAGACTATTCAGGTATGACCTAAATCAAATCCCTTATGAATATACAGTGGAAGTGAGAAATAGATTCAAGGGATTAGATCTAATAGAGTGCCTGAAGAACTATGGACAGAGGTTTGTGACATTGTACAGGAGACAGGGATCAAGACCATCCCTATGGAAAAGAAATGCAAAAAAGCACAATGGCTGTCTGGGGAGGCCTTACAAATAGCTGTGAAAAGAAGAGAAGCGAAAACCAAAGGAGAAAAGAAAAGATATAAGCATCTGAATGCAGAGTTCCAAAGAATAGCAAGAAGAGATAAGAAAGCCTTCCTCAGTGATCAATGCAAAGAAAGAGAAGAAAACTAGAGAAAAAGGGGACAACAGAGGATGAGATGGCTGGATGGCATCACCAACTTGATGGACGTGAGTTTGAGTAACTCCGGGAGTTGGTGATGGACAGGGAGG
>NW_011494022.1:132025-132261 GCF_000754665.1 Bison bison bison | reverse complement strand
TTCTAATGTCACAATTGTTATAGCAAGAAATGTGATGGACTCATGTAAAACAAAAAATTAACCACAGCTGACATTTTTTGTTGTTGTTTATGCTGTTACTATTGATTTAAAATTCTTAGTCTCAAAATTTTACAAACATATACCTGGAAAATTTTCAGAACCATATATACAGAAGTTCTAGAGGAGCCTAGGGAGAAATAAATATGAAGGTAAAGATATAATAAATATATAAGAGT
>NW_011494022.1:131587-131925 GCF_000754665.1 Bison bison bison | reverse complement strand
TGCGAAGAGTTGACTCCTTGGAAAAGACTCTGATGCTGGGAGGGATTAGGGGCAGGAGGAGAAGGGGACAACAGAGGATGAGATGGCTGGATAGCATCACTGAATCGATGGACGTGAGTCTGAGTGAACTCCGGGAGTTGGTGATGGACAGGGAGGCCTGGCGTGCCTCGATTAATGGGGTCGCGAAGAGTCGGACATGACTGAGCGACTGAAATGAACTGAACTGAACTCTGATATAGTTCCTCCTCCCCCACTCAGCCCTGACAACCACCTTTCTATTCTTTGTTTCTGTGAAATTTGCTTTTTAACTAGATTTCACATATAAGTGATATGATATA
>NW_011494022.1:131132-131487 GCF_000754665.1 Bison bison bison | reverse complement strand
GAAGTTCTAGAGGAGCCTAGGGAGAAATAAATATGAAGGTAAAGATATAATAAATATATAAGAGTTGGACTATATCTATGTCCAACTATATATGATATACATATTCATTATAGATTGATTACCAAAACCAAGATAATTAATACATCCATCACCTCACATTAACTTCTTTTCTATGACAACTCTCAGGTATACAATAACATTAACTATAGTCACTATATTGTATACTAGATATTTAGAATTTATTCTTCTTATAATTAAAGGTTTGTACTCTGATATCAGACTTTATTTTTGGGGGCTCCAAAATCACTGCAGATGGTGACTGCAGCCATGAAATTAAAAGACGCTTACTCCTTGG
>NW_011494022.1:130430-131032 GCF_000754665.1 Bison bison bison | reverse complement strand
CATGACAGATATAAATACCTAGATTTTACAAAGCCAGTAATTGAAGTCATATCATTTGCCTCAACCAGGGCAGATGAAATTTATATGGGGTCCTTAAAATACATGATAATATCTGAGATCACAGAGATGTACCCAGTGAAAATTTATGGTAAAGATGCATGGTAAAGATCCCCTGGAAAAGCGAATGGCTACCCACTTCAGGATTCTCTCCTGGAGAATTCCACAGACAGAGAAACCTGGTGGGTTACAATCCATGGAGTTTGCAAACAATCAGACATGACTGAGTGATTAACACACACATAAAGATGCATGTATTTTCTCTATTTTATTTTATTAACTTATTAATTGTGTATACATACTTATTGGTGATACTCTTCCTAGCTCATCAGCTCTTATCTTCATTCTTTAATTGGATCTCATTTTAATTGAGTCTCACACACCTGTGCTCTAGAGATTGTTATCTGCTTGAAATTACCCTTAGACAAGTGACCAAAACTCAATAACAAAGACTGTTTTCCCAGAGGCATTGAAGGTGATGTTATATATATGTCCACATTTTTAGACAAAGTAGGACATGACTGGCTTATTTCAACAACCTAAAT
>NW_011494022.1:127893-128334 GCF_000754665.1 Bison bison bison | reverse complement strand
ATTTGATGTTTCTGAATCAACTTTTAGCTGAAATGAGCTCTCCATGAGTGGAATGTTTTCTAAGTTATTGTAAATGAAATGAATACTTCAAAATGTGAGTATTTTTAAGCAGAAAGTATTAGAATTCACAGAATATATCTGACACAAGTGGGATAACCTGAGCTGCTTATTTCTCACATCAAATTAGTAAAATTACATTCCGATGTATCTGAAAAAAGAAAAATTAGAAATAAAAAAGTTTATACATTTATACTCTTCTGTTTAAGAATTGAACTGTAGTTGATTTACAGTGTTGTGTTAATTTCTGATATATAGTAAAGCGATTCATATATATATATATATATTCTTTTTCATATTCTTTCCCATCACGGTTTATCACAGGGTATTTAATGTAGTTCCCTGTGCTATCCAGTAAGACCTTGTTGTTTATCCATCCTATAT
>NW_011494022.1:125404-127793 GCF_000754665.1 Bison bison bison | reverse complement strand
TCATGCGAAGAGTTGACTCATTGGAAAAAACTCTGATGCTGGGAGGGATTGGAGGCAGGAGGAGAAGGGAACGACAGAGGATGAGATGGCTGGATGGCATCACCAACTTGATGGAGGTGAGTTTGAGTAACTCCGGGATATATTGATGGACAGGGAGGACTGGTGTGCTGCAATTCATGGGGTCACAAAAAGTCGGACACGACTGAGCAACTGAACTGAACTGACTGAACTGAACAACCTAGAATGGGTGGAGTGGGAAGGGAGGTGGGAGGGATAGTCAAGTGGGAGGGGACATTGATAAATCTATGGCTGTTTCATGTTGATTTTTGACAGAAACCAATGCAGTACTGTAAAACAATTATCGTTAAATTAAAAATAAGTCTTTAAAATATATAAAAATATTGGAAACATGTATCATATTCTTTCTAGCCACAGTTATAAAACTAGAAATCACTAACAAAAGAAAAATTTACCAACACATGGAATTTAAAAACTACAAACTCCTGAACTAGCAAGAGGAAATCAAAAAGGACCTTTTTAAAATGATAAGTTAAAATGGAAACATGGCATGCATACCTTATAGAATATAACTAAAACAATTTCAAGAAGGAAATTCATAGAGATAAATGTCTTCAGTTAGAAAAAGAAAAATCTTTAATAAACTATCTAATTTTACACTTTAAAGAACTTGAAGAAGAAGGAAAAATAAGCCCATAAATTAGTAGAAAGAAAGAAAAGTAAATGTTAGACTAATATAAATAAAATAGAAGTTGAAAAGTATAAGAATGATTAATGAATTTGGAAAGATAAAGTACATGTGACAAAAATAATATAATTAGATTAAAAAAGAGGTACAGCAACTGATGAAGCTTAAATGATCATAAAACACCTATGAACATTTATTTTCTAATAAATTTGATAACTTAGATCAATAAATATCTAGGAATATACAACCTTTCAAGTCTGAATCATGAATAAACAGAAAATCTGAACTAATGGCAAATGAAGAATTTAATCAATAATCAAAAAAGTCCTACAGAGACTAGCCAAGGCCTGGATAGAATGAATCATTGGCAAATTCTATGAAACATTTAAAGAAAATTTAACAAGAATTCTTCTAAAAAATCTTCCCAAAAAAATGAAGAACAAAAATATAACCAAACTTATTTTATAATGCCAGTATCACTGTGATCCCAAAGCCAGGCAAGAACTCTAAAAGAAAAGAAAATTACAGACCAATACTGGGCTACTCTGATGGCCCGAAGGTAACCAGAATCCACCTGCCAATGCAGAAGATGTGAGTTTGATCCTCTGGAGAAGGAAATGAAAACCTATTCCAGTATTCTCACCTAGAAAATCCCATGGACAGAGGAGACAGAGGGCGACAGTCCATGGGGTCGCAAAAGAGTTAGACACGACTTAGCAACTAAACAATAACAGCAGCAGCATTCCTTATGATAATGAATGCAAAATTTCTCAATAATACTAGCAAAATAAAATTCAACAGCTCATTAAATAATCGTACACCATTAAATAATTTATATCAAATAATCATATATAATCATAATCACAAGTCAAGTGGGATTTACCCCCAAGATTCAAGGATAGTTAAACATACACACAACTTACCAATTATACCACCACCAAATATACAAAAATCAATTAATGTAATATGCAACATTAGCATAATGAAGGATAAATATATATACAATTATTTCAATAGATGTAGTAGAAACATGTGACAAAATTTAGCATCCTTCTATGATAGGAATCTCAACAAAGCAGGTATGGACACAGTGTACCTCAATATTTTGGCCATGTAAAACAAACACAGGACTAACATCATTGTCAACAACTCAATACATTATAACTAACTATCTGTTATCAGACAAGAGCTGATCCAGACATTAAGTTTCTAGAGATTTTATACAATATAGATTTTATTTGGGGTTTCCCAAGTGGCACTATTAGTAAACATCCAGCCTGCTAATGAAGGAGACTTAAGAGATGTGGGTTCGATCCCTGAGTCAGGGAGATACTCTGGAGGACGCCATGGCAACCCACTCCAGTATTCTTGCCTGGAGAATTCCATGGACAGAGGAGCCTGGCAGGTGATAGTCCATAGGGTCGCACAGAATCAGACATGACTGAAGCAACTTAGCACAGCACAGCACACACAAATAATTTACAAATTAGTCACTATTTATATATGCCAACCAATTTACTTCCAAAATATTTGATAATACTTTACGTCAACCTAGACAAAAATTAACATATGTATGTGAGAAGTCATAATCCTGTATTTCTTTTATGAAGATTTGTGGGTTCTTGGTTTTTATAAAATGGGGTCCACCTTCCTTAATATGGCTCAGTCGTGCCCAACTCTTTG
>NW_011494022.1:123145-125304 GCF_000754665.1 Bison bison bison | reverse complement strand
CCTTTACATATTCTTTCCCATCATGGTTTATCACAGGGTATTGAATGTAGTTCTCTGTGCTATCCAGTAAGACCTAGTTGCTTATCCATCCTATATATTATAGTTTGCATCTGCTAATTACAAACTCCCAATATTTCCCTAGGGCTTCCTTGGTGGCCCTTGCCTGGAGAATCCCATGGACAGAGGAGCCTGATGGGCTAAAGTCCATGGGGTTGCAAAGAGTTGAACATAACTGGGCGACTTAATTTTAATATTTCCCTCCCCCACCTCTCCTCCTTGGCATTCACAAATCTGCTCTCTATGTCTGTCTGTGACTTTGTCTATTTCATAGATATGTTCATTTGTGTCATATCTTATATTCCACATATAAGTGATACCATATGTTATTTGTTAAAGTGTCTAAAATGTTTTAAAAATATTTAATTTAATTAATTTTTCCTAGACCATACCACATGGTTTGCAGGTTCTTAGTTCCCTGACCAGAGATCAAATCCAGGTCCCTGGTAATGGAACAGATTCCTAATCACTGGACTGCCAGGGAATTTTCAAAATTATCTACATTCTTAATCTAAATTTCTGTGCTTATCTTTTAAGGCTGATTTCAAGAAATTATGGACTCTTGGTGATCAATGGTCAGTATTTCATAGAACATTAAGGTAAATTTCAACAGGGTGTTGGTATCCAACTGAATGTGTTATACAACTCCTAATAAAACTTAAAAATCTTTAATTGAGAATTGACTCTGTTTGAAGTAACTATCTCTATCTATTTATTCATCTATGAACTGATGAATCTTCATTAGAATAATAAACTTCAGTGAGTTGGATATTATTGAGTAAAGTAATAACACTTCCTGTATAACCAGAAAATGGAATTGAAGAGCCCCAGCCTTAGCACTTTCCCATTTTAACTACTCAGTAGTTATAATAAGCTAAACATATGAAAAGACTCCTGGAGGAGGGCATAGCAACACACTCCAGTATTCTTGCCTGGGAAATCCCCATGGACAGAGAAGCCTGATGGCCTACAGTCCATAGGGTTGCAAAGAGTTGGACATGACTGAAGCAACATAGCACAGATTCATGAAAATACTAATTATGGACATTTCCCACACACAAATACCATCTGTATGAAATAGAAGAACACACTTTCTAAGAAAATGTTTAAGGTGATTTCATTCATTCTTTTTTTGAATCCTGTTTCTCACAGTTTATCCCTTTTATTTTCCAGATCGATCACCCTTTTAAAAATATGGTCAATTCTACCACTGTGATCTTTGCTGATAGTTGGAAGCTAAGGTACCTACACTCCATGTTGCTATTTCTGATGTACTGGGTTACCTTGTTAGGGAATCTTCTCATCATTACTGGTCACCATATTTGACCAGAAACTTCACATGCCCTTGTGCTTCTTCCTCAGAAATCAGTCTATTTTAGATACGTGCTATATTACTGTCACTGTCCTTAATGCCTGCGTCGACTCTCTCACTGGTAACAGGACCATTTCAGGAGCTGCATGTGCAATCCAGGTATTCTTGGTCCTTTACTTTGCCTATGTAGAGGTGATGTTCCTCAACATCATGGCCCGAGACTGCTATGTAGCCATCTGCCAGCCCCTCTACTACCCAGTTATGATGAACTCCCAATTCTGTGTTCAAATGACACACCTTCCTGGTCAGTGGTCTTGTGTATGCAGGTATGCAAACAGGTAAATCATTCCAGCTGACCTTCTGTCAGTCCATTGATTCTTCTCCGATGTACCCTCTTTGCTGAGGATCTCCTGCCCTGACACCTCCAGCAATTTTCTTTTACTTCTTGTATCTGTCATTGTAGTTGGTGGGGGCTGCTTTATCTTTATTACTATGTCATATGTTCACATATTTTTCACTGTGCTAAGGTTTTCAATGAGAGCAAGGAAAAGCCATTTCTACCTGTGTCCCTCACATCCTTGTGGTATCTGCCTTTCTCAGTTCTATCATCTGTGTATACTTAAGGCCTTCAGTAAGCTCTAAAACAATTAAAGATATTATTTTTTCTGCCTTTTATACCATAGTTCCTGCATTCTTAAATCTTATTATCTATAGTCTTAGAAACAGACAGGTAAAGGAAGCTGTAAGGAAAATAATATTAAGATAGTTTTATTCTGCTGCTGCTGCTGCT
>NW_011494022.1:122720-123045 GCF_000754665.1 Bison bison bison | reverse complement strand
GAGTGGGTTGTCATTACCTTCTCCAATGCATGCAAGTGAAAAGTGAAAGTGAAGTTGCTGGGTCGTGTCCAACTCTTCGCGACCCCATGGACTGCAGTCCACCAGGCTCTTCAGTCCATGGGATTTTCCAGGCAAGAGTATTGGAGTGGGATGCCATTGCCTTCTCCAAGTTTTATTCTGGACAATAATAAAAATCCATTTCAATTTTATCCCAATGTCACTGAAAGAGATCCAGACTTCTATAAAATAGCTTCTTGCCTGGGTTGTATATGTTAGTCTGCTCACTCCAAATTCACTCTATTGAGATCTGTTTAATTAATCTTAT
>NW_011494022.1:119919-120809 GCF_000754665.1 Bison bison bison | reverse complement strand
ATGATAGATAAATAAGACTTTCTTTAGTTCAGAGAAATGGGTCAAGCTCTACTTTTACATATATTTTACATATATACATACATACAATATTACATGTTTTACGTATAATTCATACATTTATTGAATTATAGATGAATACCCATGTGAAGAAATCTTTATGAATTAAAGTAATCAGAAAAATTAAAGGTTAATTTACTGTGCAAAAAAAATCCCAAATTGAATGTTAACAATAAAGAACTATTAGTAGATATCAGTCTCAATTACAACTTTGTGTTTTATTCTACTCTAAGATATTTTACAATAAAGCAGCTCATAGCATCAGGAGATGGGAACTATCACAATCCTATAGTAAATATTTTACCACTATATCTCCCATTTGAATGCAAAATCCTTGGTGGTGACTCCTCTGCAAACAAAGAGAGCATCAAAATAAAATTTAATGTTAAAAGCTTTCCTTTATGTAATGTCATTTATCCTTGATAGCTATTCTCAACTGAATCTTTTAGATGAAACAGAGATATGTTCAGGGGTTATTAATTTTTTTATAGTACCTCACATGTAAATTGTTGCTCAGTTGCCCAGTAGTGTACATCACATAAGCTATACTAATTTTGATTTTTACATGAAGACTTAGCTTTTCTTTTATATCAAACATTTTGTTGTTCAGTCTCTCAATCGTATCTGATTCTTTGAAACCCCATGGACTGCAGCATGCCAGACTTCCCTGTCCTTCACCATCTCCCAGAGCTTGCTCAGACTCATGTCCATTGAGTCAGTGATGCCATCCAAACGTCTCATCTTCTGTCACCCCCTTCTCCTCCTGCCTTCAATCTTTCCCAGCATCAGGGTCTTTTCCAATGAGTCAACTCTTCGTATCAGGTGGCCAAAGT
>NW_011494022.1:116923-119819 GCF_000754665.1 Bison bison bison | reverse complement strand
GATGGATTAGTTTAATCTTCTTGCAATCCAAGGGACTCTCAAGAGTCTTCTCCAATACCACAGTTTAAAAATATCAATTATTTTAATATTTCATTAAATATTTCAATATTTTATAAATCAAACTCATTGAAAGAGATGTTTGATGGATGAGTAAAGTACCCTGGAAGTTTACAAGGATTATTAGCAAAAATGTACATCTGTGCAATTAACAAGTATTAACAAATAATCACTACTGTGCTTCAAATCTAATCATTTGAAACTAATAATTTGTGTTTTACCAAAACACCCCTAAGATACTATCTTATGGTACAGATCTGGTGTGTGTCTCTTCATATGACTTCTTTGTATCAAATGGCAAGGTTTATATGGAATGCTCTTCAAGAAAAAAATTTTAATGGCCTAATTAAGGAGACTCCCTTGTAAAATATTACAAAATTAAGCAACTCCTTGTTGAAGATCTCTATTTGTAAATATCTGTTTACATGGGTATTTCCTATAGCTTGCTGACAGTTATAGTATTATATATAGAAAAATCTTATCCTAAGAGTCACATGATAAACCTTTTAGATTTTGATTTATCTTATTGGTTGTAATTTTGTCCACTTAAAATTTTACTTAAAGGAAGGAAAACGACAAAATAGTATCTGCAAAAGTGATTAAGACGAGGTGGCAAGAATAAATAGAACTTTACAAGAAAGGTCTTAATGACCTGGATAACCATGATGGTGTAGTCACTCACCTAGGGAGCTAGACATCCTGGAGTATGAAGTCAAGAGGGTATTAGGAATAATTTCTATGAACAAAGTTATGTGATGAAATTCCAGCAAAGCTATTTAAAGTCCTAAATTGTTCATTTAATACATTCCTCTATCAAAAGACATTTAGGTTGCTTCCATGTCTTGGCTATTATAATACTGCTGCAGTGAATGTGGAAGTGCATGTGTAATTTGTCTTATGGGATTCTCCGGATACATGTCCAGGAGTAGAATTGCTGAATCACATGATAGTTTTATTTTTAGTTTTAAATGAAAATCCATACCATTCTCCACAATAGATGTACCAGTTTACATTGCCACCAACAGTGCAAAAAGATTCCATTTTCTCCATATGTCTCCAGCATTTATTATCTATAGACTTTTTTGTTCTGATTTTATTAATTTATTTTAATTGAAGATAATTGCCTTACACAATTCTGTTGTTCTCTGCCAAATATCAACATGAATCCGCCATAGGTATACAAAACTCCCCTCCCTCTTGAACGTCCCTCCCATCTCCTTCCCCATCTCACCTAGTGGTTGCATTGTCCCTGTTTGAATTCCCTGAGTCATACAGCAAACTCCCATTGGCTATCTATTTAAAAAATGATAATGTAAGTTTCCATGTTATTCCCTCCATACATCTCACCCTCTCCTTCTTCCCCACACGCCCATGTCCATAAGTCTGTTCTTTATGTCTGTTTTTCCATTGTGTGCTGTGCTGTGCTTAGTCACTCAGTTGTGTCTGACTCTGCAACTCCATGGACTGCAACCCTTCATGCTTCTCCGTCCATGGAGATTCTCAGGCAAGAATATTGGAGTGGGTTGCTATGGCCCTCCTCCAGGGGATCTTCCCAACCCAGGGATCAAACCCAGGTCTCCCACATTGCAAGTGGATTCTTTACTGACTGAGCCACCAGGGAAGTCCCCTGTTTCTCCAATGCTGAACTGCCAAATAAATTCATCAGTACCATCTTTCTAGATTCCATATATATACATTAATATACTATATTAATATAGTAATATAGTATATATATTAATATATTGTATACTATAATATATTAACTGAGTTGCTTCATTCTATATAATAGGCTATAAACTCATCCAATTCATTAAAATTGACTCAAATGTGTTCCTTTTTTATGGCTGAATAATACTCCACTGTATATATGTACCATAACTTCTTTATCCATTCATCTGTCAATGGACATGTAGGTTGCTTCTATGTTTTAGCTATTGTAAATAGTGCTGCAATGAACATTGGGGTACAAGTGTCTTTTTCAATTTTGGTTTCCTCAAGATATATGCCTACTAGTGGGATTGCTGAGTCATATGGTGATTTTACCTTGGACATGAGGTAGCTCCTCTCAGCTGCCGCCCACAACCTTGGGCATGGGGTAGTTCCACTCGGCTGCCAACCCAAGCCTCAGGCCTACCCCATGTCTGAGGTAAGGAGAGGCAGCTGCAGTTTGCTGGAACAGCCATGAAGAGATACCCCACATCCAAGGTAAGAGAAACCCAAGTAAGTCTGTAGGCACTGAGAGAGGGCATCAGAGGGCAGACAGACTGAAACCACAATCATAGACAACAGGCCAATCTGATCACATGGACAACAGCCTTGTCTAACTCAATGAAACTCAGCCATGCTGTGTGGGGCCACCCAAGATAGATGGGTCATCTTGGAGAGGTCTGACAAAATGTGGTCTACTGGAGAAGGGAATGGCAAACCACTTCAATATTCTTGCCTTGAGAACCCCATGAACAGTATTAAAAGGCAAAAGGATAGGACACTGAAAGATGAACTGCCTAGGTCAGTAGGTGCCCAGTATGCTCCTGGAGATCAGTGGAGAAATAACTCCAGAAAGAATGAAGGGATGGAGCCAAAGCAAAAACAACACCCAGTCGTGGATGGGACTGGTGATAGAAGAAAGGTCTGGTGCTGTAAACAGCAATGTTGCACAGGAACCTGGAATGTAAGGTTCATGAATCAAGGTAAATTGGAAGTGGTTAAACAGGAGATGACAAGAGTGAACATTGACATTGTAGGAATCAGAGAACTAAGATGGACTGGAATGGGTGAATTTAACTCAGATGACCATTATATCTACTACTGCAGGCAGGAATCCCTCAGAAGAAACGGA
>NW_011494022.1:115480-115933 GCF_000754665.1 Bison bison bison | reverse complement strand
ATATGCAGAGTACATCATGAGAAACACTGGGCTGGAAGAAGCACAACCTGGAATCAAGATTGCCGGGAAAAATATCAATAACCTCAGATATGCAGATGACACCACCGTTATGACAGAAAGCAAAGAAGAATTAAAGAGCCTCTTGATGAAAGGGATAGAGGAGAATGAAAAAGTTGGCTTAAAGCTCAACATTCAGAAAATGAAGATTATGGCATCCGGTCCCATCACTTCATGGCAAATAGATGGGGAAACAGTGGAAACAGTGGCTGACTTTATTTTTCTGGGCTCCAAAATCCCTTCAGATGGTGAATGCAGCCATGAAATTAAAAGACGCTCACTCCTTGTATGGAAAGTTATGACCAACCCAGACAGCATATTAAAAAGCAGAGACATTACTTTGTCAACAAAGGTCCATCTAGTCAAGCCTATGGTTTTTCCTGTGGTCATGTATGG
>NW_011494022.1:114696-115380 GCF_000754665.1 Bison bison bison | reverse complement strand
ACAAATAGCTATGAAAAGAAGGGAAGCAAAAAGCAAAGGAGAAAAGGAAAGATATACCCATTTGAATGCAGAATTCCAAAGAATAGCAAGGACAGGTAAGAAAGCCTTCTTCAGCGATCAGTGCAAAGAAATAGAAGAAAACAACAGAATGGGAAAGACTAGAGATCTCTTCAAGAAAATTAGAGATACCAAGGGAATATTTCATGCAAAGATGGGCTCAATAAAGGATATAAATGGTATGAAGCTACCAGAAGCAGAAGATATTAAGAAGAGATGGCAGAATATTCAGAACTGTACAAAAAAGATCTTCATGACCCAGATAATGTCTGGCTGTGGTCACTCATCTACAGCCAGACATCCTGGAATGTGAAGTCAAGTGGGCCTTAGGAAGGATCACTATGAACAAAGGTAGTGGAGGTGATGGAATTCCAGTTCAGCTCTTTCAAATCCTGAAAGATGATGCTGTGAAAGTGCTGCACTCAATATGCCAGCAAATTTAGAAAACTCAGCAGTGGTCACAGGACTGGAAAAGGTCAGTTTTCATTCCAATCCAAAAAAAGGCAATGCCGAAGAATGCTCAAACGAATGCACAATTCCACTCATCTCACACTCTAGTAAAGTGATGCTTAAAGTTCTCCAAGCCAGGCTTCAACAATACATGAACTGAACTTCCTGATGTTCAAG
>NW_011494022.1:111872-114596 GCF_000754665.1 Bison bison bison | reverse complement strand
GCTGAGCACCGAAGAATTGATGCTTTTGAAGTGTGGTGTTGGAGAAAACTCTTGAGAGTCCCTTGGACTGCAAGGAGATCCAACCAATCCATCCTAAATGAGATCAGTCCTCGGTGTTCATTGGCAGGACTGATGTTGAGCTGAAACTCCAATACTTTGGGCACCTGATGCAAAGAGCTGACTCATTTGAAAAGACCCTGATGCTGGAAAAGATTGAGGGCAGGAGGAGAAGGGGATGTCAGAGGTTAAGGTGGCTGGATGGCATCACTGATTCAATGGACATGGGTTTGGGTAGACTCTGGGAGTTAGTGATGGACAGGGAGGCCTGGAGTTCTGCAGTTCATGGGGTCGCAAAGAATCGGACTCGTCTGAGCGACTGAGCTGAACTGATGGTGATTTTATTCCTAGTTTTTTAAGGAATCTCCATACCGTGTTCCAAAGAGGCTGTATAAATTTACATTTGCACCAACAGAGCCAAAGTGTTCCCTTTTCTCTTCACCATCTCCATCATTTACAGTTTGTAGACTTCTTGATGGATGGCCATTCTGACTGGTATAAGGTGTTATCTCACTGCAGTTTTGATTTACATTTCTCTAATTATGAGAGATGTTGACTATCTTTTCATGTGTTTGTTAGCTATCTATATATCTTTGGAGAAATGTCTGTTTAGGTCTTTGGCCCACTTTTGGATTGCATTGTTTCTTTTTCTGGTATTGCATTGTATAAGCTGCTTGTATATTTTTGAAATTAATCCTTTTTCAGTTGTTTCATTTGCTATTATTTTCTCCCATTCTTAGGGTTGTCTAAGTTTAACTAGGTCTCATTTGTTTATTTTTTACTTTATTTCCATTACTCTAGGAGATGGATCACAGAGGATCTTGCTTTGATTTACGTCATCAACTTCTCTGCCTATGTTTTGCTCTAAGTGTTTTATAATTTCTGGTCTTACATTTAGGGCTTTAATCAATTTTGAGTTTATCTTTGTGTATGGTGTTAGGAAGCAAGTGTTCTAATTTTATTCTTTTACACATAGCTGTCCACTTTTCCAAGCATCACTTATTGAAGAGACTATCTTTGCCCCATTGCATATTCTTGCAACCTTTGTCAAAAATAAGGTATCCATAGGTGTGTGGGCTCATCTCTGGGCTCTCTATCTTGTTCCATTTGCCTATATTTCTGGTTTTGTACAAGTAACAAACTGTCTAGATGACTGTAGCTTTGTAGTACAGTCTGAAGTCAAGAAGGTTGATTCCTCCAGCTCCATTCTTCTCTCTCAAGAATGCTTTGGCTATTCAGGGTCTTTTGTGTTTCCATGTTGATTGTATATTTTTTGTTCTAGTTCTTTGAAAAATTCCATTGGTAATTTGATAGGGATAGCATTTGGTAGTATAGTCAAATGCAATTACCAGATTGCATTTGGTAGTATAGTAATTTTCACAATATTGATTCTTCCAAACGAGGTACACAGACTATCTTTCCATCTGTTTATGTGATCTTTGATTTCTTTCATTAGTGTCTTATAATTTTCTGTATACAGTTCTTTGGTCTCCTTAGGTAGGTTTATTCCTGGATGTTTTATTATTTTTGTTGCAATGGTGAATGGCATTAATTCCTTAATTTCTCTTTCTCATTTTTCATTGTTACAAAACCTACCTCAATAAAAACCTACCTCTTTAGTTCCTCTTTGCTTTCTGCCATAAGGATGATGTCATCTGCATATTTGAGATTATTGATATGTCTCCTGGCAGTCTTTATTCCAGATTGTGCTTCATACAGCCTGGCATTTTTCATGATGTACTCTGCATAGAAGTTAAATAAGCAGGGTGACAATATACAGCCTTGACGTACTCCTTTCCCAATTTGGAACCAGTCCGTTGTTCCATATCCAGTTCTAACTGTTGCTTCTTGACCTGCATAGAGGTTTCTCAGGAGGTACGTAAAGTGTTCTGGTATTTCCACCTCTTTAAGAATTTAAGAATACCAATGGCAAAACCAATACAATATTGTAAAGTAATTAGCCTCCAATTAAAATAAATAAATTTATATTAACAAAATTTTTAAAAATACCAAAAGTGTGAAAATACATTACAGCAGCCCTAGCAAATGTATACCAATCTTGGTACTAGGAATGGAAGTGCCAAAATAAATAACATGTTTTTGGAAACCAGAGGAAAGTCAATCTTTCCATAAGATGACAAACAACTTGCATAAATTGTATTCTAGTGTTTTGTAAAACTAGAATTGGCAAGTAAAAAAATTCAGATATATAGCCAAGAAAAATTATAAGGAAAGTGTTAGAGGCATGTCCTAGTATCTTCTTGCCTTTTTAAAGTAAATGTTAGAGCAAAGATAAATTAAAGAAGGAAGTATGAACAACAACAACAAAAAAAAAACAATGCAAAACGTTTGAAGTTTGACAATGTCTCAGCCTATTTATTTGGCAAAAGATGAAAGAGGATTCTAGAGACAGTATCAAAGGTGTGGCTGTAAAATAACCTGTTACAAAGATAACTGGCTTGTAGTTTATAAGTCCAATTATTTATCTCAGCAGAAGCCAGAAATAGAGATGAATTTACACTAGCAGAAATACTATGCTATTTAACTGAATGGAACAGAGATAAGATGGAATAAAATGAAGTCTGTGGGAATTCTTGGATTTCACCAAATGGATTAATAGAGCTATCCATTTGTGGACAGCATTATAATTCAAAAAAAAAAAAAAAA
>NW_011494022.1:110942-111171 GCF_000754665.1 Bison bison bison | reverse complement strand
TCATGGCTTCTCACCCCATACCTTCATGGCAAATATGGGGAAAAAGTGGAAACAGAAAGAGATTTTATTTTCAGATCAGATCAGATCAGTAGCTCAGTCATGTCCGACTCTTTGCGACCCCATGAATCGCAGCACGCCAGGCCTCCCTGTCCGTCACCAACTCCCGGATTTCACTCAGACTCATGTCCATCGAGTCAGTGATGTCATCCAGCCATCTCATCCTCTGTCG
>NW_011494022.1:109703-110842 GCF_000754665.1 Bison bison bison | reverse complement strand
GGTGTGGTCACTCATCTAGAGCCAAACATCTTGGAATGTGAAGTCAAGGAGGTTTTAGGAAGAATTACTACAAAGAAAGCCAGTGAAGGTGATGGAATTCAGCTGAGCTATTTCTAATCCTAACGATAATGCTGTTAAAATGCTGTATTCAATATGCTAGCAAATTTGGAAAACTCAGCAGTGGCCACAGGACAGGAAAAGATCAGTTTTCATTCCAATCCCAAAGAAAGGCAATGCCAAAGAATGTTCAAAATACTGCACAACTGTGTTCATTTCATATGCTATGAAGGCGATGCTCAAAAATCCTTCAAGCTAGGCTTAAACAATATTTGGACTGAGAACTTCCAGGTGTACTAGCTGGATTTAGAAAAGGCATAGGAACCAGAGATCAAATTGCCAGAATTTGTTGGATCATATAAAAAGCAAGGGATTTCCAGAAAAGCATCTACTTCTGCTTCATTGACTATACTAAACCTTTGACTGTGTGGATCACAAAAAAAAACTGGAAAATTCTTAAAGAGATGGGAATACCAGACCACCTTACCTGTCCCCTGAGAAACCTACATGCAGGTCAAGAAGCAACAGTTAGAACCAGACATGGAACAAGGGACTGGTTCCAAATTGGGAAAGGAGTACATCACAGCACTATATAGTCAGTCTGCTTATTTAACTTCTATGCAGAGTGAAGAAGTGAAGTGAATGAAGTTGCTCAGTAGTGTCCAACGCTAAGTGACCCCATGGACTGTAGCCTACCAGACTCCTCCATCCATGGGATTTTCCAAGCAAGAGTACCGGAGTGGGTTGCCATTTTCTTCTCCAGGGAATCTTCCCAACCCAGGGATCGACCCCAGGTTTATCCCATCACCCACATTGTAGGAGATGCTTTTACCATATGAGCCACCAGGAAAGTAGGATATGCAGAGTATATCATGCAAAATGAAGGGCTGGATGAATCAGAAACTGGAATTGATATTGCCAGGAGAAATGTCAATAACCATAGATATGCAGATAACACAACCCTTATGACAGAAATCAAGGGTAACTAAAAAGCCTCTTGATGAAGGTGAGAGAGGTGAGTGAAGAGGCTGGATTATAACTCAAAATTCAAAAAGCTAAGATGATCATGGCTTTTCACCCCC
>NW_011494022.1:108318-108814 GCF_000754665.1 Bison bison bison | reverse complement strand
ATTGAGTGCAGCACTTTCACAGCATCATCTTTCAGGATTTGGAATAGCTCAACTGTAATTCTATCACCTTCAGTAGCTTTGTTCGTAGTGATGCTTCCTAAGGCCCACTTGACTTCACATTCCAGGATGTCTGGCTCTAGGTCAGTGATCACACCATCGTGATTATCTGGGTCGTGAAGATCTTTTTTGTATAGTTCTTCTGTGTATTCTTGCCATCTCTTCTTAATATCTTCTGCTTCTGTTAGGTCCATACCATTTCTGTCCTTTATTGAGCCCATCTTTGCATGAAATGTTCCCTTGGTATCTCTTATTTTCTTGAAGAGATCTCTAGTCTTTCCCATTCTATTACTTTCCTCTATTTCTTTGATCGCTGAAGAAGGCTTTCTTTTCTCTTCTTGTTATTCTTTGGAACTCTGTATTCAAATGGGTATATCTTTCCTTTTCTCCTTTGCTTTTCACTTCTTTTTTCTCAGCTATTCTTAGCTTTTCTCAGCTA
>NW_011494022.1:105929-108218 GCF_000754665.1 Bison bison bison | reverse complement strand
CTGAGCTCCTGATCTGTGGCTCCTGATCTGAGCCACAGTCAGCTCCCAGTCTTGTTTTTGCTGACCGTATAGAGCTTCTCCATCTTTGGCTGCAAAGAATATAATCAATCTGATTTTGGTGCTGACCATTTTTGATGTCCATAGGTAGAGTTTTCTCTTGTGTTGTTGGAAGAGGGTGTTTGCTGTGACAGTGCATTCTTTTAGCAGAACTCTGTTAGCCTTTGCCCTGCTTCATTATGTACTCCAAGATCAAATTTGCCTGTTACTTCAGGTGTTTCTTGACTTCCTACGTTTGCATTCCAGTCCCCTGTAATGAAAAGGACATCTTTTTGGGGTGTTAGTTCTAGAAGGTCTTGTAGGTCTTGATAGAACCGTTCAACTTCAGTTTCTTTAGCATTACTGGTCAGGGCATAGACTTGGATTACTGTGATATTGAATGGTTTGCCTTGGAAATGAATAGAGATCATTCTGTCGTTTTTGAGATTGCATCCAAGTACTGCATTTCAGACTCTTCTGTTGACTTTGATGGCTACTCCATTTCTTCTAAGGGATTCCTGACCACAGTAGTAAATATAATGGTCATCTGAGTTAAATTCATCCATTCCAGTCCATCTTAGTTCACTGATTCCTAGAACGTCAATGTTCACTCTTGCCGTCTCCTGTTTGACCACTTCCAATTTCCCTTAATTCATGGACCTAACATTCCATGTTTCTATGCAATATTGCTCTTTACAGCATCGAACCTTGCTTCTATCACCAGTCCCATCCACAACAGGGTATTGTTTTTGCTTTGGCTCCATCCCTTCATTCTTTCTGGAGTTATTTCTCCACTGATCTCCAATAGCATCTTGGGTACCTTCCAACCTTGGGAGTTCATCTTTCAGTGTCCTACCTTTTTGCCTTTTCATACTGTTCATTGGGGTTTTCAAGGCAGGAATACTGAAGTGGTCTGCCATTCCCTTCTCCAGTGGACCACATTCTGTCAGACCTCTCCACCATGACCTGTCTGTCTTGGGTGGCCCCACATGGCATGGCTTAGTTTCATTGAGTTAGACAAGTTGTGGTCTTTGTGATCAGACTGGCTAGTTGTCTGTGATTGTGGTTTCAGTCTCAGTGCCTACCTTCTCACTTGAGTTTCTCTTACCTTGGACGTGGAGTATCTCTTCACAGGCTGCTCCAGCAAAGTGCAGCCACCACCCTTGACCTTGAACGTGGGGTAGCTCCTCTCGGCCACACTCTTGCACCGTCACAGCCGCCTTGCTCCTGCACCATCACGGGAAGCATTACTATGAACAAAGTTAGTGGAAGTGATGAAATTTCAGCTGAGCTATATAAAATCCTGAAAGATGATGCTGTTAAAGTGCTGTACTCAAAAGTATTAGTTGCTCAGTCATATCAGACTCTGGAACCCATGGACTACAGTACACCAGCACCTCTGTCCATGGGATTCTCCAGGCAAGAATACTGAAGTGGGTAGCCATTCCATTCTCCATGAGATCTTCCTGACCTGAGTATCAAACCCTGGTCTCCTGCACTGCAGGCAAATTCTTTACCATTTGAACCACCAGGGAAGCTCACAGGACTAGAAAAGGAAAGCTTTCATTCCAGTTCCAAAGAAGGCCAATACCAAAGAAAGTATAATTGTGTTCATTTCATGTGCTAGTAAAGTTATGCTCAAAAATCCTTCAAGGTGGGCCTAAGAAGTATGTGAACTGAAAATTTTCAAATGTACAAGTTGGATTTATAAAAGGCAGAGGAGCCAGATACCAAATTGGCAAGTTTCATTGGATTTAAAGAAAGCAAGGAAATTCCAGGAAAATATCTACTGCTGCTTCTCTGACTATGTTAAAGCCTTTGTGTGGATCATAGCAAACTGTGGAAAAATCTTAGAGTTGGGACAGACAATCTTACTTGTCTCCTGAGAAATCTGTATGCAGGTCAATTAGAAACAGGTAGAACCAGACACAGAATAAATGGCTAGTTCAAAATTGGGAAAAGAGTACATCAAGGCTATATATTGTACCCTGCTTATTTAACTTACATGCAAAGTACACTATGTGAAATGCTGGGCTGGATGAATCACAAGCTGGAATCAAGATTGTGGGGAGAAATACCAATAACCTCAGACATGCAGATGACACCATCATTATGGCAGAAAACAAAGAGGAATTAAAGAGTTTCCTGATGAAAGTGAAAGAGGAGAGTGCAAAAGCTGGCTTAAAACTCAACGTTCAAAAAACAAAGATCATGGCATCCAGTCCCATCACTTCATGGCAAATAGATAGGGAA
>NW_011494022.1:105242-105829 GCF_000754665.1 Bison bison bison | reverse complement strand
TTTGCTGACATATTGACTGCAACACTTTCCACATTATCATCTTTCAGGATTTGAAAGACCTCAACTGGAAACAGCTCAACTGGAATCACCTCCACTAGCTTTGTTCATAATGATGCTTTCTAAGGCCCACTTGACTTCACATTCCAGGATATCTGGCTTTGGGTGAGGGAATCACACCCAAATCACATCGTGATTATCTTGGTCATGAAGATCTTTTTTGTACAATTCTTCTGTGTATTCTTGCCACCTCTTCTTAATATTTCCTACTCCTTTAGCTGCCTACCATTTCTGTCCTTTATTGAGCCCATCTTTGCATGAAATGTTCCCTTGGTATCTCTAATTTTCTTGAAGAGATCTCTAGTCCTTCCCATTCTATTACTTTCCTCTATTTCTTTGATCGCTGAAGAAGGCTTTCTATTCTCTTCTTGTTATTCTTTGGAACTCTGTATTCAAATGGGTATATCTTTCCTTTTCTCCTTTGCATTTCACTTCTCTTTTCTCAGCTATTCTTAGCTTTTCTCAGCTAAGGCCTCCTCAGACAGCCACTTTGCTTGTTTGGACTTCTTTTTCTTGGGAATGGTCTCACT
>NW_011494022.1:104953-105142 GCF_000754665.1 Bison bison bison | reverse complement strand
TTTTCTGGAATTCTCTTGCTTTTTTAATGATCCATAGAATGTTGGCAGTTTGATCTCTGGTTCCTCTGCCTTTTCTAAATCCATCTTGAACATCTGGAAGTTTTCACAGTTCACATACCATTGAAACCTGACTGGAAGAATTTTGAGCATTACTTTACTAGCATGTGAAATGAGTGCAATTGTGCAGTA
>NW_011494022.1:99947-103802 GCF_000754665.1 Bison bison bison | reverse complement strand
AAAATCTACATGCTGGAGATTTTCTACATACACTACATGTTGGAGAGGCTATGGAATAAAGGAAACCATCTTGCACTGTTGGTGGGAATGTAAATTGATACAGCTACTTTGGGAGACATTATGAAGATTCCTTAAAAAACTAGGAATAAAACTACCATACGACCCAACAACCCCACTACTGGGCATATACCCTGAGAAAACCACAATTGAAAAATACACATGTACCCCAATGTTCATTATAGTAATATTTACAATAGCTAGGACATGTAAACAGGACTTCCCTGTAGCTCAAACAGTAAAGAACCTGCCTGTGATGCAGGTGACCAGGGTTTGATCCCTGGGTTGGGAAGTTCCTCTGGAGAAGGGAATGGCAACCCACTCTAGTATTCTTGCCTGGAGAATCCCATGGACAGAAAAGCCTGGCAGGCCACAGTCCATGGGGTCACAAAGAGTTGGACATGACTGAGAGATTAACACACACAGGACATGTAAGTAACCTAGATATCCATTGACAGATGATTGGATAAGGAAGCTGTGGTACATATACACAATGGAATATTATTCAACAATAAAAAGAATGCATTTGAGGCAGTGCTAATAAGGTAGATGAACCTAGAGCCTATTATACAGAGTGAAGTAAGTCATAAAGTGAAAGACAAATATCATATATTAACACATATAATGGAATCACTGCAGATGGTGATTTCAGACAGGAAATTAAAAGACACTTACTCCTTGGAAGGAAAGCTATGACCAACCTAGATAGCATATTCAAAAGCAGAGATATTACTTTGCCAACAAAGGTCCGTCTAGTCAAGGGTATGGTTTTTCCAGTGGTCACGTGTGGATGTGAGAGTTGGACTGTGAAGAAGGCTGAGCGCTGAAGAATTAATGCTTTTGAACTGTGGTGTTGAAGAAGACTCTTGAGAGTCCCTTGGACTGCAAGGAGGTCCAACCAGTCCATCCTAAAGGAGATCAGTCCTGGGTGTTCTTTGGAAGGACTGATGCTAAAGCTGAAACTCCAATACTTTGGCCACCACATGCAAAGGGTTGACTCATTGGAAAAGACCCTGATGCTGGGAGGGATTGGGGGCGGGAGGAGAAGGGGACAACAGAGGATGAGATGGCTGGATGGCATCACCAACTCGATGGACATGAGTTTAAGTGAACTCCAGGAGCTGGTGATGGACAGGGAGGCCTGACATGCAACAATTCATGGGGTTGCAAAGAGTCGGACACAACTGAGCGACTGAACTGAACTGAATTGATATATGGAATCTAGAAGGAGGGTACTGATGAACCTATTTGCCGGGCAGCAATGGAGCTGCAGACATAGAGAACAGACTTATGTATCTGGGGGTGGGGGGTGGGAAGGAGAGGGTGAGGTGAATGGAAGAGTAGCATGGATACCTATACACTACCCTAGTAAAATAGATAGCCAGTGAGAATTTGGTAGATGACTCAGGGAACTCAAGCCAGGGCTCTGTGACTATCTAGAGAGGTGGAATGGACTGGGAGGTGGGAGGGAGATTCAAGAGGGAGGGAACATGTATGTACCAGTGGCTGATTCATGTTGATATTTGGCAAAATCCACCACAATATTGTAAAGCAATTATCCTTCAATCAAAAAATGAAAAGTATTTTTTTCACAAATTTTGCTTGAATTTAAATGAGGAAAAATGTAATTTATACATATATGAAAATACATTTTAATGAAAAGTTTACTTAGAAACTAACTTGTATACTTCCATATCTAAATAATTTATTGGTGATGTTGAAATTTGTGATTATTGTTAATACTGGTTAAAATGTTAATAAATATTAAGATTGAAAAAAATTTTAAGGTGTTTATAAAAATAGATGAGGAAAAAGACTCAGAAAAGTGCAATGGGGAGACCTATTAGCTTCTTTAGATTTCTTAATTGCATTCCTTTTTATAGTCTCAGAGGTATTTATCAACAGATAACTTTCAACCACTTCCTAAATGGGCATAGCATAACCAGGGGTGATGTCACTCCTCTACTTCTCTTCGTACACCTAACCTAAAATACTACATTATCTCATCTGGATGAAACTACCAACATCACTTAATGCTGGGTTCAACCAGACAAGCAGACAGAACTGCAAGAGCTAAAGGTAATGATTTTTCTTGATGTGTTCTGTTTCTGATACATTCTATTAGTTCTTAAAGATATTTTTTCCTATTTTTAGCTAGCTATTTTTAAAGAGGAAAGCAAAGGTGCTTTATCTTTTTGAATCTCTTTATGTAGCATGCATTTACTGCAATATGTTAGAGAGCGGCTCTTTGTTTTTCAATTATTTGTAGAGAAAGTAATATATATTCTTCCTATGTTATTAAATACACTTTTTTTTCTGACCCTAAAATTTTACAAAGTAAGAGCTACTCATTTTACTTTGAATAGGGATGTTTTCTGGGGGTTAGAAAACACTACAAATAAATGTCTTAGTCATATTTACAGTTTCCTAATGAAACTGGCAATGGCTGACCCACCACCCAAATTGTCTGCTATAGAGGAAAGACTATGTCCCCAAGAGACAAGAGGCAGAATTAAAGTCTGTGGGTTCAACTCTTGAGCTAAGATAAGGATTCTCACTCAACTTAGTTGTGTAGTGTTTAAGCAGATACCCTGAAACCTGATCTTTTTAACTTTTAAAAGGAGAAAGTAAAATGAGTAAGTAAGCTCACAGGCTCTCAGGAAAGATCAAATGTAGTAGAGTTGGAACAATTCCTGGAATGCTGTCAGCTTCATATAAAGGTTGTATATTATCCTACCACTACTGGCAATAATTTCCCAATTTAAATATGCACAAAACTGTTTACATGAAGTTCAAGGAATTAGATTAGATAATTTGAGAATGAATAAGGGGCAAAGTTGCTATACAGACAGAGAAGGAAACACTGTCTGGTGTCTTGGGTGGGTTATTAGTGTGGTTTAATAGCAGTGACCGCTCCATTTACCAAAGTGCAGCAGGGATTTGTCCAGAGCCCAGCAAGTACCCTCCTTGGTCTCCCTCCATCTGCTTAGTAAATAGCTTCAAGGTCTTCACATGTATTGATCACTTCTCCAGTCCTTGATTTCCTTTAATCACAAGTATAAACTTGATCAGTATGCATTGTTTTGAAATTTATTTAACTGTTTTTCAATTTTGCTCAGAGCCAGATTTCTTCTGCCACTGAAGGTAGAATTTAACATAAAAGTTATATTTTTAATGAAATGCATCCTAGGTTTGCTAGACATTTATAATGATATCAAGAAATCAAGAAATTTTTTGTAGTGTTATCTACTTCTTTTAGTACTCTGGAACTCAGAACTGATAATAAGTTGAATATTATAATTAGCCTTGAGAATTATTACAAAGTATATCTGAAACTTGAACATGATTCCTGAAATATCCCTGCATCATAACATGCTCTAAACTCTTCCCAGAAAGAGGAGCCAATATTTCATTCTCATTGGCAATAGCTTTTGAAATTTAACATTTTACATGTCTGAAATTGAGAAATTTAAAGGTTTAATCTTTATAAGAGAAAAAAGTAGAATAAGAAGCTACTCCTTATTCCCTAAGAAAGGTCAGATTATATTTTTTTGTCTATTTTTATTTGTCTATTTTTCTTTTTATTTATTGTGTATACTTTAAATCACATTTATATAATATTTCCCCTGAATAGACAAATGTGATTTCCTTAAATCTAATCAAGTTTAATTTGCTTTTGGTTCATGTTCAGTGACTAGTACAAGGCTGGCTATAAGCAGCAAGATAGAAGAAGAAACAATGAATTAGTGTCAGAAATATCACAGTGTTGTTCAGTTTTCCTTATTCATCTCAGTTTCC
>NW_011494022.1:99248-99847 GCF_000754665.1 Bison bison bison | reverse complement strand
ACCTGAAAAAGAAAGTAGAACACTTCCTAACACCATACACAAAGATAAAATCAAAATTGATTAAAGACCTAAATGTAAGACAAGAAGCTATAAAACTCTTAATGTAAAACACAGGCAGAACTCTCAATGACATAAATCAAAGCAAGATCCCCTATGACCCACCTCCTAGAATAATGGAAATAAAAACAAGAATAAAAAATGTGGGGCCTAATTAAAGTTAAAAGCTTTTGTGGAAACTCTAAACAAAGTGAAATGACAACCCTCAGAATGGAAGAAAATAATAACAAATGAAACAACTGACAAAGGATTAATTTCCAAAAGATACAACAACTTATACAACCTCAATACCAGAGAAACAAACAGCACAATCAAAAAGTGGGCAAAAGACCTAAACAGACATTACTCCAAAAAAGACTTACAGATGGCTAATAAACGCATGAAAAGATGTTCAACATTGCTCATTATTAGAGAAGTGCTAATCAAAACTACAATGAAATATCACCTCACACCTGTCAGAATGTGAAGTGAAAGTCAGTCAGTCATGTCCGACTCTTTGTGACCCCAAGGACTATAGTCCATGGAATTCTCCAGTCCAGAAT
>NW_011494022.1:98460-98832 GCF_000754665.1 Bison bison bison | reverse complement strand
GTGCATCGAACCTGGACTGGCAACTTGTTTCATAATGATATTATACATGTTTTAATGCCATTCTCCCAAATCATCCCACCCTCTCCCTCTCCGGAGGAATCCAAAAGACTGTTCTATACATCAGTGTCTCTCTTGCTGTCTCATATACAGGGTTATTGTTACCATCTTTCTAAATTCCATATATATGCGTTAGTATACTGTATTGGTGTTTTTCTTTCTGGCTTACTTCACTCTGTATAATAGGCTCCAGTTTCATCCACCTCATTAGAACTGGGAGAAGGCAATGGCACCCTACTCCATTACTCTTGCCTGGAAAATCCCATGGGTTGAAGAGCCTGGTGGGCTGCAATCTGTGGGGTTGCAAAGAGCCAG
>NW_011494022.1:81561-97854 GCF_000754665.1 Bison bison bison | reverse complement strand
GTTACTGTACCCAAGATGCTCATGGACCAGATCACAGGTGTAAATAAGATCTCAGTTCCTGAATGTGGGATTCAGATGTTCCTCTATGTGACACTAGCAGGTTCAGAATTTTTCCTTCTAGCCTCCATGGCCTATGATCGCTACATGGCCATTTGCCATCCTCTCCATTACCCTGTCCTCATGAACCACAGGGTGTGTCTCTTCCTGGCATCTGGCTGCTGGTTTCTGGGCTCAGTGGATGGCTTCTTGTTTACTCCCATCACCATGACCTTCCCCTTCTGCAGATCCCGGGAGATCCATCATTTCTTCTGTGAAGTTCCTGCTGTATTAAAGCTTTCCTGCTCAGACACCTCCCTCTATGAGATTTTCATGTACCTGTGTTGTGTCCTCATGCTCCTCATTCCTGTGACAATCATTTCAGGCTCTTATTACTTTATCCTCCGCACCATTCACAGGATGAACTCAGCAGAGGGTCGGAAGAAGGCATTTGCAACTTGTTCCTCCCACATGACTGTGGTCATCCTCTTTTATGGGGCTGCCATATACACATATATGCTTCCCAACTCCTACCACACACCTGAGAAGGACATGATGGTATCTGTCTTTTACACCATACTCACTCCTGTACTAAACCCTTTAATCTATAGTCTAAGGAATAAGGATGTTATGGGGGCTCTGAAGAAAATGTTGAACATGGGAATTGTTTTTCAAGAAACTATAAAGTAAGAAACTTTGTATTAATTTGTTTTGCCTTCTCTTTACATTTCATAAGTTTAGATTCTTATGCCAACAGCACCGCTTAGAATTTTATACTATGATATCTCATTTTCACACCTTTTTAGAGAAGTCCTTCCTTGAACGAGAAAACTCTCAAATTCTCCAATCCTTCTCCACTCAAAATGCATTATACAATTATACTGTATCAATGTTATTTACTGAAGCTGATAACTGCACTATGACTTTGTAGATGAATATATATATTCTTTGGAAACCCATAATAACAATGTTTAAAGGAAAAAAGTTACAAGATGCTATGAAATTGATTAAATGGGGGATAATGAAGCAAAAACTATAGAATATTAACAACTGGGGATTCTGAGGAAAGGGTATGTGGTTTGTACTATTCTTATTCGTGCTACTTTTCTATAAATAAACACTTACTCAACATAAACAGCTAAAGTATCAATCCTCACTCCTTTATTGAATTTGTCTTCTGCTTTGTGGCAATGTAAATGGCATAATACCTAAGAAAACACGCTCATTTTAATGTGGTTAATTATTACTGCCCAACTTTATATGGCCTTCTTTGTTCCACGTGGGTGAATTCTGAAGGCATTTAGTGGAGGTTAATTGTTCTCTGCAAGTAGTAGGTTTAGAATGCAGAACTGCACAAAGGACAGAGGGAAATATATAAATTCAAAGTGGCAGAAAGATTTAGAGAAGATTCCTCCATGGGGTGGCATCTGAACCAAGTTTTGAAGTATGTAATTTATTACACAAGAAGAGGCAGGATATCAAATTTCAAACTCATTTATTTATTCAATTATTCAATTAATATTTCCTATACTATACCATAATCCAAAATAAAAGCTAAATGAGAGTAAAATCTGACTACTACACGGCTGCTGTTCCCAAGGGATCTGGATCTGTAGCTGTAGTTTCACACACAAATGGGTGCTATAAAGTATTTGCTGTGTCTTGATGTTCATGAAGAATGGGCACAGCTCATAAAGAGATATCAGTTCTATCTGTGACATGTAAGTTGGGTAAAATAAAAGGTTGAGAGCAGCCCCTGGAATTCAGTGTTGAATGGTGACCAGATGTTAACTTCAGATGAGTACAAACAACTGGAGGAGAGGGAGGGGATTGTTCAAGGACACAGAAAAAGAAGAGCACAAAGGTCAGACAGTTTACCAAGGAGGAGAGGAAAATGTTCCAATGGCTCCTCCTTTCCTGCCTTACTTTATAGACTAATTTCTTGACCTTCTGTGATCCAGTTTTACAAATATCAACCAAACAATGAGATTATTCTTTGTGAAATGTTAAATCAGTGGAAATCAACTGGGAAGTTTAACATTGAGATGGGAAGATGAGGTGAGTGAGAATGAGAATTGAATGGTGTTTTGTTACTACTATTCAGCTGCTAAGTCATGTCTGATTCTTTGTGATCCCGTGGACTGCAGCACATCAGGATTCCTTGTCCTTCACTATCTCCTGGAGTGTGTTCAAACTCAAATCCATTGAGTTGGCAATGCTACCAACCATCTCATCCTGTCACTCCCTTTACCTCTTGCCCTCAATCTTTCCCAGAATCAAGGTCTTTCCCAATGAGTCAGCTCTTTGCATCAGGTGGCCAAAGTATTGGAGCTTTAGCTTCAGCATCACTCCCTCCAATGAATATTCAGGGTTGATTTCCTTTAGGATTCACTGGTTTGATATTCTTGCAATCCAAGAGACTCTCAAGAATCTTCTCAAGTGCCACAGTTTGAAAATATCAATTCTTCGGGCTCAATCTTCTTTATGATCCAATTCATATCCATGGCCTTTTCTGATAGCTCAGTTGGTAAAGAACCTGCCTGCAATGCAGGAGACACTGGTTCGATTTCTGGGTCGGGAAGATCCTCTGGAGAAGGGTAGGCTACCCACTCCAGTGTTCTTGGGTTTCCCTTGTGGTTCAGCTGGTAAAAAATGCAGGAGACCTGAGTTTGATCCCTGGGTTGGGAAGATCCCCTGGAGAAGGAAAAGACTACACACTCCAGTATTCTGGCCTGGAGAATTCCACAGACCGTATAGTCCATGGAGTCATAAAAAGTCAGACACAACCGATCGACTTTCATTTTCACTTTTCTCATATCCATACATGACTGCTAGAAAACCATAGCTTTCACCACATGAACCTTTGTTGGCAAAGTGATGTCTCTGCTATTTAATACACTGTCTGAGTTTGTCATAGCTTTTCTTCTAAGGAGCAAACATCTTTTAATTTCATGGTTGCAGTCACCATCTGTAGTGATTTTGAAGCACAAGAAAATAAAATGGATCACTGTTTTCATTTTTTCTCTTGTTATTTGGCACAAAGTGATGGAAAAAGATGCCATGAACTTAGTTTCTTGAGTACTGAGTTTTAAATGAGATTTTTCACTCTCCTCTTTCACCTTCATCAAGAGGCACTTTAATTCCTCTTCACGTTCTGCCATTAAGATAGTATCATCTGCATGCCTGAGGTTGTTGATATTTTTCCTGGAAATTGTGATTCTAGTTTGTAACTCATTCAACCTGACATTTTGCATGATGTACTCTGCATACAAATTAAATAAGCAGGGTTAAATTATACAGTCTTGACATACTCCTTTCCCAATTTTGAACCAGTTAATTGTTGCATGTCCGATTCTAGCCGTTGCTTCTTGACTTGACTACAGGTTTCACAGGAGAAATATGAGGTGGTCTGGTAGTCATATCTTTTTAAGAATTTTCCACAGTTTGTTGTGGTCCACACAGTCAAAGGCTTTATTGTTGTCAGTGAAGCAGAAGTAGATGTTTTCCTGGAATTCCCTTGCTTTCTCTATGATCTAGAGAACGTTGGCAATTTAATCTCTGGTTCCTCTGCCTTTTCTACACCCAGCTTGTGTATCTGGAGGTTGCTGGTTCTCAAACTGCTGAAGCCTAGTTTGAAGGATTTCGAGCAACACCTCGCTAGCATGTGCGAGGTGCAATTTTAAGATAGTTTGAACATTCTTTAGCATTGCCCTTCTTTGGGATTGGGATGAAAACTGACCTTTTCCAGTCCTGTGGTGGCCACTGCTGCATTTTACAAATTTGCTGCTATATTCAGTGTAGCACTTTAACAGCATGGTCTTTTAGGATTAGAAATAGCTCCAGAGGAATTCCATCACTTTCACTAACTTTGTATGTAGTAATGCTTTCTAAGGCCCACTTAACTTCACATTCTAGGATGTCTGGCTCTGGCTGAGTGGCCACACCATCGTGGCTATCTGGGTCACGAAGACCTTTTTTGTGTAGTTTTTCTGTGTATTCTTAATCTCTTCTGCTCACTAGGTCCTTATAATTTTTGCCCTTTATTGTGCCTATCCTTGCACAAAATTTTCCCTCACTATCTCCAATTTTCTTGAAGAGATCTCTAGACTTTCCCATTCTATTTTTTTTCTCTACTTCTTTGCATTGTTCACTTAATAAAGCTTTCTTATTTCTCCTTGATATTCTCTGGAGCTCTGTATTCAGACGGGTATATCTTTCCCTTTCTCCCTTGTCTTTTACTTATCTTCCTTTCTCAACTATTTATAGAGCCTCCTCAGAAAACCATTCTGCCTTCTTGCATTTCATTTTCTTTGGGATGATTTTGGTCACTGCCTCCTGTACAATGTTATGAACCTCCATCATAGTTCTTCAGGCACTCCATCAACCAGATCTAACCCCTTGAATTTATTTGTCACCTCCACTGTATAATCATAAGGGATATGATTTAGGTCATATCTGAATGGTCTAGTGGTTTTCCCTACTTTCTTCAAATTAGGCCTGAATTTTGCAATAAGTCACTCATGATCTGAGCCACAGTGTAGGGAACGATCAAATTAGCCAAGATAGCATGCTCAGGCTCTCTCACCCCACATTTTATAAAAAATGACTATGTAACAGCTGAGATCATTTATATCACTGTGCATGCACATCACAAGGAACTCACTTGGTCATGAGCTACTTTATGCTGTAGGGATATACGGGCTCCACCTAGAAAGAGGGGGAATTACTGCTGTAACACAGCTGTGTCCATTGGGTCAGCCACAAGATGAGAGAATATTGCGTGTCTGCTGCTACAACTGCTGTGTCAGCCAGGAGAGAATAAACGTGTCTGCAGTTCCTATGGTTCCTGGCTCCTCGAGTCTTCTTCTGACCTCTTAGCTCACTCCTTACCTGCCCTGGGTTCAGCAAATAGTGCAGACAGTGTGAACAGCAGACAACTGCCGTAACGTACAGGATCAGCAATACCACTGATGCAGCAAGCAGGGTCAGCAATATGCACAGTCATCTCTAGGTCTTGTTTTTGCTGACTGTATAGAGATTCTCCATCTTTGGCTCCAAAGAATATAATCGGTCTGCTTTCAGTGTTGATCATTTGGTGATGTTCATGTCCAGAATTATCTCTTGTGTTGTTTCAAGAGAGTGTTTTCTATGACCAATGTGTTCTCTTGGCAAAACTCTGTTAGCCTTTGTTCTGCTTGACGGTGTACTCCAAGGTCAAGCTTACTTGTTTCTCCAGGTATCTCTTGACTTCCTACTTTTGCATTCCAATCCCCTATGATGACAAAAACATCTTTTTTTGGCATTAGCTCTAGAAGGTCTTGGAGGTCTTCATAGTACTGTTCAACTTCAGCTTCTTGAGTGTTAGTGGTTGGGGCATAAACTTGGATTGCTGTGATGTCGAATGGTTTGCCTTGGAAATAAACCAAGATCATTCATTGTTTTTGAGATCACACCCAAGTACTGCTTTTCAACTATTTTATTGACTATGAAGGCTACTCCATTTCTTCTAGGGCATTCTTGACCACAGTGGTAAATATAATGTTCATTTGAACTAAATTCACCCATTCCTATCCATTATTAATTCACTGATTCCTAGAATGTCAGTCTTCACTCTTGCCATCTCCTGCTTGACTATGCCCAATTTACCTTGATTCGTGGTCCTACCATTCCAGGTACCTATGCAATATTATTCTTTACTGCATCAGACTTTACTTTCACCACCAGACACACCCACAGGTAAGTGTCATTTCTGCTTTGGCCCAGTCTCTTCATTCTTTTTGGAGCTATTTCTCCTCTATTCCCTGGTATCTTATTGAGCATCTTCTGAGGCAGGAGTCTCATCTTCCATTGACATATCTTTTTGCATTTTCATACTGTTCATGAGATTCTCAAAGCAAGAACACTGGAGTGGTTTGCCATTCCCTCCTCTGGTGGACTACATTTTCTCAGAACTCTCCTCTATGACCTATCCACTTTGGGTGACTCTGCGTATCATGGCTCATAGCTTCATTGAATTACACAAACCCCTTTGCCACAACAAGGCTGTGTTCTATGAAGCGGGAATAGTGTTTCTCTATTAGTAAGTGGCATGCATTATGCTTTGACAACAGAAGAATCCCAATGGAGAAGATTTGGAGTAAGAGGCGCCTTGTTGAACCTGTGGCATAAAGCCATAGACATGGTTGCATGTATTCTCATTTTCCAACTGGCTATGTCCAGCTTGTGGTTTTAAAAATGCATATTCCTTTTTCCTCTTGATACAAATAATTAATGACTGTAAAATAAATATATCCCAGTGTTTTTGGAAACAATTTCAGAAAATAAGTTTGCAATATTTCTATTGTAGTGAAAACAAATGGGTAAAATATGCGTTTTGAACTTAAAGTAATTGAGAAGTGTATTCATCACCCCTTAATTTGCTCAACTACAATAATCCACATTTGATAGCTCTATTTACAACATAAACATAGGAGACAAAATAAAACAAAATGTGGTGTGGAATTATATTCTTCCAAAGATTTCTTTCCCTCTACCAAACTGAAGAAAAGTGTTTAAAATTGTATTTTAAGAAAATGAAATTATCTTTTTAGATAATGTGTCTGAAATACAATTTTCCAAAATCCCTGCTAATAATAATTTGTAAGAACTATGTAATGGAAAATTCTTCATAAAAATATCAATTATATATAATATTTAATAATCAAAATTCTTAGACACAGAGAACCAGTTGCTACTCAAAATTTCTTTTATATAGAGTTAAAAATTGAAATGGAAGAACTTTTGGCACTCAAATCCATTCGCTTACCATGCTACATAGGTAGCTGTCTTCTGAAGTTATTTAAAATTTTCAAACTTCTTATTTATTCATGTTTTTATGATAGGAATGACAGCATTTCACATTTGGGCAAATGAATCACTTAAATTCCATGTTAACAAGGCATCAGCCTTCTCCTTCTTATAAAGTACATAAAGGAATGTGATTGGAATTCTTCATCCAAATATAGGAATTAGTCAACTTGGATTAAATAGAGAAGCATGCATCATTTTCATAAATCTTCTGCTTTCTTTAATGTGTTCAAAGAGTGAAATCTGAAGAAACAGACGATCTAAATCATTTTCTAAGAATGGCTAAAAGAAAGGGGTTTATTAAACATAATTAGAGACATTAATTTGCCAACAAAGGTCCGTCTAGTCAAGGCTATGGTTTTTCCTGTGGTCATGTATGGATGTGAGAGTTGGACTGTGAAGAAGGCTGAGCGCCGAAGAATTGATGCTTTTGAACTGTGGTGTTGGAGAAGACTCTTGAGAGTCCCTTGGACTGCAAGGAGATCCAACCTGTCCATTCTGAAGGAGATCATCCCTGGGATTTCTTTGGAAGGGATGATGCTAAAGCTGAAACTCCAGTACTTTGGCCACCTCATGCAAAGTGTTGACTCATTGGAGAAGACTGTGATGCTGGGAGAGATTGAGGGCAGGAGGAGAAGGGGATGACAGAGGATGAGCTGGCTGGATGGCATCACTGACTCGATGGAAGTGAGTCTGAGTGAACTCTGGGAGTTGGTGATGGACAGGGAGGCCTGGCGTGCTGCGACTCATGGGGTCGCAAAGAGTCGGACACGACTGAGCGAATGAACTGAACTGAACTGAGAGACATTAAAACTGACGTGCATAGTTTTGATTGCCTTTTCACCTCTTAGGCTATTATCTGTAAACAAATGTTTTCTGTCCTGCTTGACACTGTCTTTGAAAAATGTAGACCTCTATCTAATGTCATGACCAGAAATGTGGAGTCCTATAATTCACACTTCTTTTTAAAGAAACAAATCAAACATTGACCTCCAACATGCTTTTTTAGCTCAGTAAGTTGTTTCAAGTATCTTACTACTTCAGTGCATGGAACTGGATCATATTCCAAAAGATGGATTTGTCAGTAACTTTGAATTAAATAGCCTAATAATGGACTTGGTGATGCCATTGTTCAATCATAGTAACTGTTATTTGAAAAACAATTGTCTCATACAAACACCTTTCTTCACATATATTACTTTCAGAGGACAGAATCCCAAGTAAATCGGTTCAAATAATCAATGATTTTTGAATTTTAATACAAAGTATTAATCTGCATGCTATGAAATTCTAATTTATAATTTAGACTAATTAGCCCCTCACTTCCTGAAAAGAAAGAGGATAGGTTTCATACATCCCCACTGTGTTGGCACTTCGATCCTGTCTTTCATACGTGGCTTATCTTCTGTTTCTCTCTGTAATCAGAGTGTGCCACCTATCCCTCTGCCTTCTAGATTGGCCAGTGAGAGACTCCAGAAGGAGATTGAAGGGTAGCAGCAGACTCAGGTCTGAATACTGTTTCAGCACTTTCTCTGCTCACCTGTGACTGGCAGTGACCAAGCTCCCCCAGCTCAGGCCCAGGTCTCACCAGTGGTCCTACCCTCTGCAGCTTCAACTACTGTAGATCCTGGAAATGGTTAATTCTTCCATTGCTTCTTGGAACCAGGGCTGGAGAGAATTTCCTTTTGTTGATGTCTTTGAGTCATTCTCCATCCCTAGATAAAAATCTTTTCTACTTATATCCTGATGTAATTATTCATCAATATTAGCTACACTTTGCATGTTTTCCCCAACATATCAATTCAATCGAGGTTATATCTTTGGATTTTTCTGACAAATTTTGATTTAGATTCTTTCCAAAGCTTTTTATTTAGTTTTTCCATGTTCACTGTTCTAGAGTATTTCTTAAGCTCTGAATTAGTTAATTAAAAGATTACACCTTTTGACTCCATTTCTGTCTGACTAATTTCATTTATGTACCATTATTATTAATCTTTTATTATATATGTAATGTCTTTCTAAAAAGTGAGATTTCAACATATGCCTATATTTTTCTGTGTTTTGTAGATTTTTATGGTGTCAATTATTTTTGGTTTGGAAATGCCTATTTTGTTTACAAAGGCCTTTTCCATTCCATTACTGTAGAAGTTGTCTTCTACATTCTTTTCAGGTTAAAAAAATACATACAACTTTTTCATCAGCATGTAATATTTTTAGTATATTATGAGATAGACCTGCAATTTTATTTTTTCAATGTTATATTACTAGAAATATTACCTTGTCAATGATTCAATTAATTTCCACATAAAACACACTCACACATTCATTTATCCCCACAACATACTGTGGCATATAAGGGACCCAGAATTTACTCAACTACCTTGTGGGTGACTTCACAGCTAGTGGTACATTGAGAAGACCATATCAATGTTAACACATCATCCCCAAACTTCAGTAACAGCTGTTCTGCCTCAGCACAAACCAAGTCAGGGACACTTCTGACCAACCCTGTTTTTCAACAATGGTAACCAAAAGGACAGCATTTGCTGAAGAAGGAGGGGGCGGGGAAGCGGTATCCCAGAAATCAAATGAAGCTAGGGTTCTAAGCAAGGTGGAGGAATCTATGGTACTCACCTCAAGCCATTGCTTAACAAAGATGGATACTGAAAATTAATCATTATATTTGGAAATGTTAATGTCGTTGTGGCCTTTGGGAAGTGGACTCAGAGTAGGGATGGGTACAACAGTCTAATCAGAATGAATTTAAGAGAAAATGGGAGGAGAGGAATTAAAGAGGAAATGGCTTCATTCAGTGATGTTTCAGGGACCAGATACATACCCCATAGACAACAAGTCAACCTGTAGCTGTTTCACAAGGCCTATAGGGAGTTTTATTCAGGGAAAAGCTTCACCTTGTATAACACCTGAAGATTCTAAACCCAGTGAATTATAGCTTTTCTTTACCTGGAGCCTCTTTCCATGCTCCCCTTCATGGTGACATTACCCCTCAACTCTCACCACTTATCCAGTGTCAACTTCATTTTCTTCCCCAAATTTCTAGAAGACACTAACATCCTTCTCTCTGGGCCTCCTGTTTATCCTTTGCACTTGGAATACCCATCCTGCCTGTTCTCTCGTTTACATATATATTTTTCAGGTATGCCACCTGTCCCTCAGCATCAGCTTCACACCCTTCCCTAGAGAGCTCGTCTATCCACAGAGTATCCTCTGGCCAGATCCCTCATCTAAGACTCCTTGTCCAGACTCCTTGACCAAAAGTATATACATCTGCTCATCTGCCAGCAAGGTACTAGAAGACAGAATTCTTGTGGGTAATTTGTTCAGCTTTGACTCCATTTTCTTGCTTTCCTCTCAACTTCAGTGTTTATTAAGTGGATGAAGGAACTGTTCTTCAGAGAAAACTTGTTCTCTTAAAAGGTACCTCTTCATTGCTGTTAAGACCACATCAGTCTTGCTCTTCTGGGAATAAAATAGGCAGAGAAATGGAACATTTAAGATCTTTACCGCCCTCTCTTGCCAATGGAGATGGAGACATTATCTTGTATCTGAACTGGGCACTCCCTGGTGAACTGGGACAGAGTATGTCCTGTGTCTCTGGGAATAATTTCAGAGTGCTCAGTGACCTCTCAGTGTTGAAATATCCTGCCTTATTGGTATCTCTGTCCCGTCATCTCTGTCCTCTGCAGCCAAACCCCCTGTTGACTATAAAGCAACCCTCCATCCGGTCAGCAGCTCTGTTAGGCAGCCTGTTGACAACGCATGCTCCCCTCAGGTTCTTTCCCTTCTCCAGTACTCCTTGTCTCTATAGAAAAATTCTCCTTCAGGCCTTGTGCTTGCTGTGTATGGTGGCTACCAGTCTTGGGAAGAGCTCTGAGCCCAATGCAGGTACATGAGCAGCCTTAGCATCCACACCGAGCAACTGTCCAGATCTTAGAGGAGGTGTTTGTCCAAGTCTCCCAACATCCATTTTACAGCAGTGAGAACAGGTCCCATGACTATCCAGATTGGAAAAGGAGCTACGTCAGGCCCTGAGGGGACCCATACTGGTCGGTCAGTGCTGTCATCTAGTGGTTTTGAGGGTTAGTGCTGCTGATACTCCAGGCAAAGCCTGACTCTGCAACCTCCCAAGAGCAGCCTGTTTCTCAGAGGAAAATGCTGCAGGTAGGACTGAGAGTATTTTGTCCTAGTTCTATGTCTCTTCTCTTCTGAATTTCAAATTTCCAGCTGTTTCAAGGAAACTGTTTCCCTTAATTCGTGACTAAATCAACAATGTCCTTGGATTTCAAACCATTGCTTTCATAGCCTGTCTTTACCATTTATTCACCGAGTAAATTTAACAAATCATTGACCTCTCTTAGTCTCAAGTATTGGATGAAAAAATATCTCCTGTAAGACTCGGTTTCCTTAACTGTAAAAATGAGAACATATTCTTAATATATAGGTGTGTTGTAGGAATTTAATTTAATACTGCACATGAAAAGATTTTGAGGCTATTTAAAAATTACCCAAGCAGTATAAGCATCCACATTTAAAAGATCTAACCTAGTCTGTCCTGGACTCTCCTGAAATTTGGCCAAAGCCCTCATCTACACCTCCTTGTCCAGGCTCCTTGACCAAAAGTATGTACATCTCATCTGCCAGTAAGGTACTAGGGGCAGAAGTCCTGCAGGTAATTTGTTCAGCTTTGACTCCATTTCCTTGCTTTCCTCTCAACTTTAGTATTTATTAAATAGATGAAGGAACTGTTCTCCAGAGAAAAATTGTTCTCTTAAAAGGTACTCATCTGTCTTTATAAAAACACTAGGAAATCATCATTATTATTATTCCAGTCCCCTTCTTGGAGGAGACAGAATTGAAACACAGAAAGTTGAAGTTACTTGCCCAAGGCCACCCTTCCAGCTTGTGCTCAGAAAGATCCAGAATCAGGGCAATTCTTGAGCAGAAAGATGTTATCTTGTTGTCCACACAAAAACCACCAGTACTGTGAATTTTCATGGTCCTTATCCACCAAGCCCCGTACCTCCCCTATGTTTCCTTATCACCCTACATTGAATCAACCATACAACCTGACTTTGAAGGGAAAGATAAGCCAGAAAACTTGAAACTTTTCTGAAACCATTGGTAGCATCTGTGAACCCATGCCCCAATAAATCTTACTTCTGAGCCCCAGTAGTGCTCAACACTTGTAGCAGAATTTTCTTTTATTTCAGCACTAGGTTTAATTCAATTAAAAGCATATTCACTTCATTTTTTTCTTCAGTATTAAAAAAAAAAACTGAACAAAATAGATGGATAACACAGATAAAGGAGATTCATATTTTTTGTCCAACCTTGGCAGATGTGAACTGTGTATCTTTAGGAGTGCACAGTTGATGCGATTTCTCTTGAATGTTCCCTCATCCCCAAAATGAGATAGAATCTGTGTTTTATGCAACATACCTGATGTGAAGAGCAGACTCTTTGGAAAAGACCCTGATGATGGGAAATATTGAGGGCAAGAGGAGAAGGGGGCGACAGAGGATGAGATAGTTGGATGGCATCACTGACTCAATGGATGTGAATTTGAGCAAACTCAGGGAGATAATGAAGGACAGGGAAGCCTGGTGTGCTGCAGTTCATGGGGTCACAAAGAGTCGGACACCACTTAGCAACTGAACAACAACAACAAGTGTGCTATTCCATTGTATACAATTTAATGTTACTCAGCAAAAAAATGAACAAAACTGGGTCATTTGTGGTGATGTGGATGAACTTGAATATGTCATACAGAGTGCAGTAAATCAGAAAGAGAAAAGCAAGCATTGTATATTACCACAACACACATATATGGAATCTAGAAAAATACTAGATGAACCTATTTTCAGGGCAGGAAAAAAGACACAGACTTAGAGAACTAATTTGTGGACACAAGAAGCAAAAGAGAGGGAGGAACAAATTGAGAGAGGTAGCATTGATATATATATTGTACCATGTGTAAAATAGATAGCTACTGAGAAGTTGCAGTAGAGCACAGGAGCTCAGCTCAGTGCTCTGTGATGACCTAGAGGAGTGGAATGGTGAAGTGAAAGGAAAGCTCAAGAGGGAGGGGATATATGTATACATATAGCTGATTCACTTTGTTGTATAGAAAAACTAACAAACACTGTAAAGCAATTATATTCCAAATAAATAAATAAATAATGACTACATAAAGAAAAATCTTTTAAAAAATGGAACCTAACATTAATTAGTGATAAAACATTACTGTTTAGAAATTTAGTCTTCAATATATTTTGTTTTCATTTTCTCCATGTGTGCTAAGTTACTTCAGTGGTGTCCAACTCTGTGCGACCCTATGGACTGTAGCTTGCCAGGTTTCTCAAGGCAAAGATACTGGAATGGGTTGTCATGCCCTTCTCCAGGAATCTTCCCAACCCAGGATCAAACCCATGTCTCTTACATCTACTGTGTTGACAGGCAGATTCTTTACCACTAGCACAACATGCGGAGGAAGCAATGGCACCCCACTCCAGTACTTTTGCCTAGAAAATCCCATGGACGGAGGAGCCTGGTAGGCTGCAGTCCATGGGGTCGCTAGAGTTGAACACGACTGAGCGACTTCACTTTCACTTTTCACTTTCATGCATTGGAGAAGGAAATGGCAACCCACTCAGTGTTCTTGCCTGGAGAATCTCAGGGACGGGGAAGCCTGGTGGGCTGCCGTCTATGGGGTCTCACAGAGTCAGACACGACTGAAGCGACTTAGCAGCAGCAGCACAAAATGGGAAACCACTTTTTCCCCATAATATTTATTATTTAATGACAAGGAGAATGCAAAGTATACAAAATGTTGCAAAGTATAAGCCAAAATTACTTTCTTTCCTTATTAAGATCAATCTTAGTGCTGTATTTTTCACAGTAGAACCCTCTTAAATCCTGAGCATATTTACAGAATGTAATCTTAGCAAAATTCATTTCATAAGAAAAAAAAAAAAAAAAGATGGAAATCTTACCATGTGAGACAATAGAGTTAGAGCTAACAGGTATTATGCCTAGTTAAATAAGTCAAAGAGAAATACTGTTTGATCTTACTTCTACATGGGATCTAAAACAAAAACAAAAATATAAACTCATAGGAAAGGAGATCAGATTTGTTGTTATCAGAGGTGCATGGGGGCAGAAATCAGTTGAAGAGAGTCAAAAGGAACAAGAAAAATAAGTGCCAGGAATGTAATACACACACCAACAATATTTATGACAGTAGTTAACACTGTTGTATGGTGTCCTTGGGATTCTCCAGACAACAATATTAGAGTGGGTTTCTATTTCCTACTCCAGGGGATCTTCCTGACTCACAGATTGAACCCACATCTCTTACATCTCCAGTAGGGCAGGCTAGTTTTTTACCATCACTGCCACCTGGGAAGCCCCTCATATGATGAAAACCTATACTCTAAGAATTATAATACATTGATGAAGGAAATTGAAGATGGTATAAAGAAATGAAAGATACTCCATGTTCTTGGATAAGCAGAATTAATATCGTTAAATGGCCATATTTCCCAAAGCAATCAAAATTTAATTCTATCATATCAGAAATGCCCGTGGACATTTTTACAGAAATAGAGTAAATAATCTTGAAATTCATATGGGGTCACATAAGATCCCAAAGTACTAAAGCAATCTTGATTAAAAAGAAAAAAAAAAAAGAACAAATCTGGAAGTATCATGTACCCAGACTTCAGAATGTTCTATAAAGCTACAGTAATCGAAAGAGTATGGCAGTGGCACAAAGTATCCACATAGAGCAATGAAACAGAAGAAAGAGCTCAGACACAAACCCACAGACCTATGGTCAATTAACTTACAACAAGAGAGGCAAGAATACACAATGGAGAAAAGACAGTCTCTTCAATAATTGATACTGGGAAAATTAGACAACTATGTGAATAGCAATGAAATTAGAACATTTCCTCACACCACATTAAAAAAAGAAAAAAAGTCCAGTTTGATTAAAGTCCTAAATTTAAGACCTAAAATCATAAAACTCCTAGAAAAAAAAATTGGCAAAACACTCTGACATAAATTATAGCAATATATTTTATATTTGCTCTTAAGGAAAAATAAATGAAAGCAAAAGTAAACAAATGGAAGCTAATAAAAAAGGAGGGAGGCTCAAGGGGGAAGGGATATATGCATAATTATAGCTGGTTCATGCTGTGCTATGGCAAAAACTAACACATACTGTAAAAATTTTTTAAATAATAATAAACAAAACTTCACAAAACACAAACTAAAAACTGGGAGAAAATTTTTGCAAATTGTATGACCTATAAGGGATTAATATACAAAATAAATAAACAGCTCACACAAGTTAACACAAAAAAAAATGACTCAATAAAATAAGTGGGCAGAATAGACATTTTTTTCTGAGAAGACATATAGATGGGCGACAGGCACATGAAAATATGCTCAACATTGCAAATTATTAGAGAATGCAAATCCAAACACACAGTGAGACACCACATCACACCTGTCCAAATGGCTATCAACAAAAACTCTACAAATAACAAATGGTGAGGATATAAAGAGAAAGGAATATGTGAACACTTGTTGGGAATGTAAACTGTATCACTATGGAAAAAAAGTATGGATGTTCCTCAAAAAAACTAAAAATAGAACTACCATATGATCCAGAAATTCTATCCCTGGGTATATATCTAAAAACATGAAAACAATATTCCAAAAGGATACATGTACTTGTGTTCATAGCAGTACTATTTATGATAGCCCAGATAGACAAGCTATCTATGTAATGGGTGAATTTAACTCAGATGACCATTATATCCACTACTGTGGGCAAGAATCCCTTAGAAGAAATGGAGTAGCCATCATAGTAAATAAAAGAGTATAAAATTCAGTACTTAGATGCAATCTCAAAAATGACAGAAAGATCTCTGTTGATTTCCAAGGCAAACCATTCAATATAACAGTAATCGAAGTCAATGCCCTGACCAGTAATGCTGAGGAAGCTGAAGTTGAATGGTTCTATGAAGACCTAAGAGACCTTTTAGAACTAACACCAAAAAAAGTTTTCCGTTTCATTATAGGGGACTGGAATGCAAAAGTAGGAATTCAGGAAACACCTGGAGTAACAGGCAAATTTGGCCTTGGAGTACAAAAAGAAGCAGGGCAAAGGCTAATAGAGTTTTTCCAATAGAACACACTGTCGATAGCAAACACCCTCTTCCAACAGCACAAGAGAAGACTCTACACCTGGACATCCCAGATGGTCAACACCAAAATCAAATTAATTATATTCTTTGCAGCCAAAGATGGAGAAGCTCTATACAGTCAGCAAAAACAAGACTGGGAGCTTACTGTGGCTCAGATCATGAACTCCTTATTGTC
>NW_011494022.1:80470-81413 GCF_000754665.1 Bison bison bison | reverse complement strand
CTGAGACGGCCTTACAAATAGTTAGTGAAGAAGAAGAGAAAGTGAAAGGCAAAGAAGAAAGGGAAAGATACACCCATTTGAATGCAGAGTTCCAAAGAATAGCAAGGAGAGATAAGAAAGCCTTCCTCAGAGGTGGGAAAGACTTAAGATCTTTTCAAGAAAATTAGAGATAACAAAGAATATTTCAGGCAAATATGGGCTCAATAAAGGACAAAAATGGTATGGACCTAGCAGAGCAGAAGATATTAAGAAGAGGTGTCAAGAATACACAGAAGAATTATACAAAAAAGATCTTCATGACCCAGATAATCACAATGGCATATTCACCTAGTGCCAGATAATCTGGAATGTGAAGTCAAGAGGGCCTTAGGAAGCGTCACTACAAACAAAGTTAGTGGAGGTGATGGAATTCCAGTTGAGCTATTTCAAATCCTAAAAGATGATGCTGTGAAAGTGCTGCACTCATTATGCCAGCAAATTTGTAAAACTCAGCAGTGGCCACAGGACTGGAAAAGGTCAGTTTTCATTACAATCCCAAAGAAGGGTAATGCCAAAGAATGCTCAAACTACTGCACAATGGCACTCATCTCACATGCTAGTAAAGCAATGCTCAAAATTCTCCAAGCCAGGCTTCAATAATACATGGACCATGAACTTCCAGACTTGAAGCTGGTTTTAGAAAAGGCAGAGGAACCAGAGATCAAATTGCCAACATCCGCTGGATCATCGAAAAAGCAAGAGAGTTCCAAAAAAACATCTATTTCTGCTTCACTGACTATGCCAAAGCATTTGACTGTGTGGACTACAACGCACTGTGGAAAATTATGAAATAGATGGGAATACCAGACCACCTGACCTATCTCTTGAGAAATCTGTATGCAGATCAGGAAGCAACAGTTAGAACCGGACATGGAACAACAGACTGGTTCCAAATAAGAAAAGA
>NW_011494022.1:76613-80241 GCF_000754665.1 Bison bison bison | reverse complement strand
AAAAAACAAATATCATGGCATCCGGTCCCATCACTTCATGGGAAATAGATGGGGAAACTGGAAACAGTGACAGACTTTCTTTTTGAGGGATCCATAATCACTGTAGTTGGTGACTGCAGCCATGAAATTAAAAGACACTTGCTCCTTGGAAGAAAAGTTATAATCAACCTAGAGAGCATATTAAAAAGCACAGACATTACTTTGCCAACAAAGGTCTGTCTAGTCAAGGCTATGGTTTTTCCAGTGGTCATGTATGGATGTGAGAGTTGGACTGTGAAGAAGGCTGAGTGCCAAAGAACTGATGCTTTTGAACTGTGGTGTTGGAGAAGACTCTTGAGAGTCCCTTGGACTCCAAGGAGATTCAACCAGTCCATCCTAAAGGAAATCAACCCTGAATGTTCATTGGAAGGACTGATATTGAATCTGAAACTCAATACTTTGGCCATCTGATGCAAAGAATTTAAAAGACCCTGGTTTGGGGAAAGATTGAAGGCAGGAGGAGAAGGGGCCGATAGAGGATGAAGTGGTTGGATGGCATCACCAACTCAATGAACATTAGTTTGTGTAAACTTTGGAAGTTGGTGATGGACAGAGAGGCCTGACGTGCTGCAGTCCACGAGGTCACAAAATGTCGGACATCACTGAGCAACTGAACTGAACTGGACTGAGATAGAGAAGCAACCTAAATGTCCATCAGTTCAGTTCAGTTCAGTCGCTCAGTCGTGTCCGACTCTATGCGACCCCATGAGTCGCAGCACGCCAGGCCTCCCTGTCTATCACCAACTCCTGGAGTTCACTCAAACTCATGTCCATCTAGTTGGTGATGCCATCCAGGCATCTCATCCTCTGTCATCCCCTTCTCCTCCTGCCCCCAATCCCTCCCAGCATCAGGGTCTTTTCCAGTGAGTCAACTCTTCACATGAGGGGGCCAAAGTATTAGAGTTTCAGCTTTAGCATCAGTCCTTCCCATTGAACACCCAGGACTGACTCCTTTAGGATGGACTGGTTGGATCTCCTTGCAGTCCAAGGGACTCTCAAGTCTTCTCCAACACCACAGTTCAAAAGCATCAATTCTTTGGCACTCAGCTTTTTTCATCCATACATGACCACTGGAAAAACCATAGCCTTGACTAGACGGACCTTTGTTGGCAAAGTAATATCTCTGCTTTTCAATATACTATCTAGGTTGGTCATAACTTTCCTTCCAAGGAGTAAGCGTCTTTTAATTTCATGGCTGCAATTACCATCTTCAGTGATTTTGGAGCCCCAAAAAGCAAAGTCTGACACTGTTTCCACTGTTTCCCCATCTATTTCCCATGAAGTTATGGGACCAGATGCCATGATCTTAGTTTTCTGAATGTTGAGTTTTAAGCCAACTTTTTCACTCTCCTCTTTCACTTTCATCAAGAGGCTTTTTAGTTCCTCTTCACTTTCTGCCATAAGGGTGGTGTCATCTGCATATCTGAGGTTATTGATATAAATGTCCATCAACATATGAGTGAAAAATAGAAAATGTGTTGAAGTGGAGACAAGAGGATAGAGAGAGAAAACCCAAAATTGATGTCTCCCCAAAACTATGATATTTTCCAGATGCTAGTGAGGGACCTCTGACAACCAGGTAGATGACAGGAATCCTCAAGTGATCAGTAGGACTTGGAGGGGATCAAGTGGAGAGAAGTGGAGGCCAGAAGGGACCAATGCACCTAAAGGCTAGGTAAAGGAGGGAAAGGGAGAAGTTCACGTGCCTGAAGAGGTGTGTTTAACTCTGGGATATTGGTTAGGGTTGGGGCTACCTTTGAGGGTCAGAGGATCGGAGGGAATGTGCTTGATGTTCCCCCACACCCACTCAACCCTGGAGAGCCTGCTGAGGCCTGAGTCCTGATCCTCCACACCCAGAGGTCAGAGGCACTCGGTAGCCCCCTCAGCTGGGCTGAGACTGGGCCCTAGCCCCCACCCACACCCAAGGCCATTTCCTATGGTATGGGTCCTAATCCTAAACCCATTCCCACCTAAGCCCTGTCCCACCTAAGCCCTGCCCCCCACAGCCAAGTTTCTTCGTTTTTTGGTTTTTGTGTTTTTTTGCCTTTTGTTCTTTCCTTACATGCTATTAGATTTCAGTTTTACTGCTGCCATGATTGTTTCATATATATTCTTATTTTTTCTAATATATACGTCAATTTTCAAAACTTATTTTATATTTTATTCTTTGCTACTGTTCTGTATCTGTTTTTTTTGTTTGTTTGTTTTTGTTTTTTTTTTTATACATTATGGTACTTATGGGACCTTGGTTCATGGGCTGCAGATCAGGCCTGAACTCTTATGATAGAATCATAATGTACAAACTACTTGACTATCAGAGAAACTTAGGCCCCAAGGAATATTAACTGGAGTGAGATATCACAGAGGTCCACATCTCAACAAACAAGATCCAGCTCTACACAACTGCCTGCAAATCCACTGCTAGAAACTGCAGGTCCAACAACTAGTAACACAGAACACAGTTCTACCCATCAAAGAAAATGAGATGACAAAAAGATATGTTACAGATGAAGGGCCAGGATAAAAGCCTAAAATCCCCAATAAATGAAGAGGAAATAGACAACCTATCTGAAAAAGAATTTAGAGTAATTATAGTAAAGATGTTACAAAATCTTGAAATTAGAAAGGAGAAAATGCAAAAACATTTAACAAGATTCTAGAAGAACTAAAGAATAAGCAAACTGTGATGAACAGCACAATAACTGAAATTAAAAATACTTCAGAAGGAATCAATTAATTGCAGAATAACTGAGACAGAAAAATGGATAAGTGAATTGGAAGATAAAATGGTGGGAATAACTGTTGAGGAGCAAAATGAAGAGAAAAAGAACAAAAATAATTGAGGACAGACTCAGAGAACCCCGAGACAGTATTAAACACAGCACTATTTGGACTCAGGTGCCTCAGGAGAAAAAGAGAATGGGTGTGAGAATATATTTGGAGATAGTAGAAAACTTTCCCAACATGGGAAAGGAATAGACACACAAGTACAGAAAGAACAGAGAATCCTTTACAGGATTCTAGGAGAAACAAACAAAAACAAATATTAATCAAATTTAAAAAATTAAATACAAAGAATAAATATGAAAAGCAGTAATGGAAAAACAAAACAAACAAACAAAAAAATAGCATACAGGGGAATCTCTTTAAACATATCAGTTGATTTTTCAGCAGAAAGTCTGCAAGCCAGAAGGTCTGCAGGCATGATATATTTAAAATGATGAAAGGAGGAGAAAACCTACAACCAAGATTGCACTACCCAGCAAGTATCTCACTCAGATTTGACAAAGAAATCAAAAGTTTATAGACAAGCAAAAGCTACGAGAATTCAGCACTACCAAACCAGTCTTAAAATAAACACTTGTCTAGGCAGAAAACAAAAGAGAAGGAAAAAAACTAACAACAACAAACACAAAACAATTGAAAGTGAAAGTGAAAATGTCAGTTGCTCAGCTATGTCTGACTCTTTGCAACCCCATGGACTGTAGCCCACCAGACTCCTCTGCCCATGGGATTTTCCATTTCCAGTGGAATGTGTTGCCACTCCCTTCTCCAGGGGATCTTCTCAAGCCAGGGACTGAACTTAGAT
>NW_011494022.1:76240-76325 GCF_000754665.1 Bison bison bison | reverse complement strand
TGAGTCTCAGTGAACTCCGGGAGTTGGTGATGGACAGGGAGGCCTAGCATGCTGCGATTCATGGGGTCGCAAAGAGTTGGACGTC
>NW_011494022.1:57104-74817 GCF_000754665.1 Bison bison bison | reverse complement strand
CTTTTAATTTCATGGCTGCAATCACCATCTGCAATGATTTTGGAGCCCAAAAAAATAAAGTCTGACACTGTTTCCACTGTTTCCCCATCTATTTCCCATGAAGTGATGAGACCAGATGCCATGATCTTAGTTTTCTGAATATTGAGTTTTAAGCCAGCTTTTTCACTCTCCTCTTTCATTTTCATCAAGAGGCTCTTTAGTTCTTCTTTGCTTTCTACCATAAGAGTGGCGTCATCTGCATATCTGAGGTTATTGATATTTCTCCCAGCAATTTTGATTCCAGCTTGTGTTTCATCCAGCCCAGCATTCCGCATGATGTACTCTGCATAAAAGTTAAACAAGCAGGGTGACAATATACAGCCTTGACATACTCCTTTCCCAATTTGCAACCAGTCTGTTGTTCCATGTCCGGTTCTAACTGTTGCTTCCTGATCTGCATACATGTTTCTCAAGAGGCAGGTCAGGTGGTCTTTAAGAATTTTCCACAGTTTTTCGTAATACACACAGTCAAAGGCTTTGGCATAGTAAACAAATCAAAATAGAAGTTTTTCTGGACCTCTCTTGTTTTTTTGATGATCCAGAGGATGTTAGCAATTTGGTCTCTGGTTACCATATGCAGAAAACCCTAAAGATTCTACCAGAAAATGACTGGACCTAATCAATGCAATTGGTAAAGTTGCAGGATACAAAATTAGTGCAGAGCAATCTCTTGCATTCCTATATACTAATAATGAAAGAATAGAAAGAGAAATTAAGAAACAATCCCATTTACCATCACAACAAAAAGAAAATACATAAGAATAAGCCTACCTATAAAGGAAAATAACTGTACTCAGAAAACTGTAAAACACTGATGAAAGCAATCAAAGAGGATATAAATTGATGGAGAAATATGCCACGTTCTTGTGTCAGAAGAAAAAAAATATTGAAAACGACTATATTACCCAAAGCAATCTATAGATTCAATGCAATTCTTATCAAATTACCTATGTCATTATTCATAGAATTAGAGCAAATCATTTTACAATTTTTATTTAAGCATGAAAAGCTCGAAATTGCTAAAGTAAGGTTGAGGAAGAAAAATGGAACTGGAGGAATCAGGCTTTCTAACTTCAGACTATATTGCAAAGCTACAGTAATCAAACAAATGGTACTGGCAATATATATATATTGTATGTACAATATATACATTATATATATAAATATATAATTATGTATATATATATATATGTAGTACAGGTTAGAAAGCCTAGAGCATAGAGATAAAGCCACACATCTATGGTCATCTAATCAATGATAAAGGAGGCAAGAATACACAATAAAGTAAACAACAGCCTCTTCAATAAGTGGTGACAGGAAATCCGGACAGCTACATTTAAAAGAATGTAATTAGAACACTGCCTAACACCATACACAAAAATAAGCTCAAAATGAATTAAAGATATGATGTAAGACAGGACACTATAAAACCCTTAGAGGAAAACATAGGAAAAAAACTCTTTGACATAAGCCACAGCAAGACCATTTTGGACCCACTTCCTAGAATAATGAAAATAATATAAAAAAATGAGACCTAATTAAACTTAAAAGTTTTTGCACAACAAGGGAAATGATAAATAAGACAAAAAAGACAACCTTAAGAAGGGAAGGAAATATTTGCAAATGAAGCAACAAATGATTAATCTGCAAAATATACAAACAGCTCATTGAGCTCAATATAAAAAAAAAAAAATTCCAATAAAAAATGGGTGGGAAGCCTAAATAGACATCACTCCAGAAAAGATATATAGAAACTAAGGGCACAGGAAATGATGCTCAACATCATAAATTATTAGAGAAATGCAAATCAAAACTTCAATGAGATATTACCTCACATCAGCCAGAATGGCCTTCATCTATGCTTGGGGCTGGTACACTGGGACGACCCAGAGGGATGGTATGAGGAGAGAGGAGGGAGGAGGGTTCAGGATGGAGAACACGTGTATACCTGTGGCGGATTCATGTTGATATAGTTAAAAAATAAAATTAAATTAAAAAAAAACTTTATGAACAATAAATACTGGAGAAGATATGGAGTAAAGGGAACTCTCTTACACTGTTGGTGAGAATGTAAATTGATACATCCAATATGGAGAAAAGTACAGTGTTTCCTTAAAAATCTAAACATAGAACTACTATATGACCCAGCAAACTCACTACTGGATATATACCCTGAGAAAACCATAACTCAGTAAGGCACATGTACCTCAATGTTCATTGCAGCACTTTTTACAATAGCCAGGACATGGAAGCAACCTAGATGTCCTATGTCCATTGATGGATTAATGGATAAAGATGATGTAGTATATGCAATGCAATGGTACTCAAATTAAAAAAAAAAAGATGTGGTAAATATATACAAAATAATACTATATATCCTAATTGGAAAAGACTCTGATGCTGGGAGGGATTGGGGGCAAGAGGAGAAGGGGACCACAGAGGATGAGATGGCTGGATGGCATCATTGACTCTATGGACGTGAGTCTCAGTGAACTCCGGGAGTTGGTGATGGACAGGGAGGCCTAGCATGCTGCGATTCATGGGGTCGCAAAGAGTTGGACACGACTGAGCGACTGATGTGATCTGATCTGATCTGATCCTAAAAGGAATGAAATGTTGCAATTTGAAGCAACATGGATGGACCTGGAAATATGCTTTGTAATATAAGTCAGACAGAGAAAGAAAAATAGTGTATGACATCATTCATACATGAAATAAAAAGTAATACAAAGGAATATATTATCACAAAACAGAAACAGACTCAAAGATATAGAAAACTAACATGTTATTAGAGGGGAGAGGGGAGGGAGGAAGTACAAGGTAGGCATACTGAGAGATGGAAGCTACTATATATAAAATAAGTAAACAATAAGAATATATCTTATATCATAGGGGATTACAGCCATATCTCATAATAATCTTAATGGAGTATAATCTTAAAAAATATTGAATCACTATGCTATACATGAAAGTCATTCAGTCGTGTTTGCCTGGAATTCTCCAGGCCAGAATACTGGAAGCCTTTCCCTTCTCCAGGGGATTTCCCCAACCTGGAAATCGAACCAGGTCTCCTGCATAGCAGGGCAATTCTTTACCAGCTGAGGCACAAGGAAGCCCAAGAGTACTTGAGCGGGTAGCCTATGTCTTCTCCAGTGGATCTTCCTGACCCAGGAATCAAACTGGGGTCTCCTGCATTGTAGATGAATTCTTTACCAACTGAGCTATCAGGGAAGCCCTACGCTATATATCTGAGACTAATATTGTATCAGTCATATTTCAATAAATTTGACTGAATTTAAATCAGTCAATAAATTTGACTGAAATCAGTCATATTTCAATAAATTAAAAAAAACCATTATGCTGTATCACCCATTAAAGTAGTATTTCTTAAATATTAAAATAATGAAACTATTTTTTGCCTAAAAAATAATTGTGTATGTGTTATCATCTGTCCTAATATTAACCTCCAATTAAAATAAATAAATTTATATTTAAAAATAAAACATAAGAAACCAAATTATAGAGTCAAGGGAAACAGAATGTTGGGAGGCAGCATTTGTTAATTTTCTCATCATTCTTAAAAAGCATCAGTGTATCATTTGAAATTGATAAGTCAGTTAATATAGCATAATTTTCAAACATACATAGTAATATAATATGAGAAAAAAATTATAAATGATTGATAGCAATATATTTAGAGAATGTGGTTGGGGTTAAAAGACTGTTGATGAATTGAACTCAGTTGATAGAGTAAGATGGGGAAAAAATGGTTCAATTTAGGGTATTTTAAATGAAGAGTCAACAAACCAGGCCCATAAATTAGTAGTAGTGTATTAGACAAAGAAAAATGTATAGAAACAGAGTATATAACATTTTTCTCTGGCTTCCACACAGAAACAGGTTATTGACAGTCACAGAGTACAAATCTTCTGAATTTACACCATGGACAACTATGAGTGGTGTTTAGGAAACTGAGCTTGTGTCAAATTTAATAGAGAAAAGTGCACCAGTCACTCTAAACTTGCTCTTCCTTGACAAACTTGGATTGATAAGAGTGGTCTGGGGTTACAAGATTCAATTCTGAGAAGTGGAAACTGATAGAAACAAATTTTAGGGAAAAGATTGTTTATCTGGTAATAATATAAACTAATGATAGTCATAACTTTTTACTTTGAATGCATTTACTAATCTCATCATCACAAACCTATTAGCTCTAATTTGCCATGGAGATTTTATACCTTGATCACTACTAGGTCAATGGTTCTTAATATAATGCCTAGCACATTGTACACACTTAAATTTGTTTGTTGGGTGTTTTGTCAGTTGATATCAGTAATCTCAGATTTTCATATAAAATAACGATGCTTCATCATACAATACACTATTGACATATTCTTACTTTCTCTCATTGTCATAAGAATTCATCCCATAACTTATAGTTTGATATCCCCAGAGAGAAAAGGCATATCAGGAGATGATAGCTGATAGATTTTACATATGGAGAATAGTATCTTCAAGAACCTGGAGCCTATTATATAGAGTGAAGTAAGTCAGAAAGAGAAAGACAAATACTGTATATTAATGCATATATATGGAATTTAGAAAGATGGTACTGATAATCCTACATGCAGGGCAGCAAAGGAGACACAGAGATAAAGAACAGGCTTTTGGACTCAGTGGGAGAAGACGAGGGTGGGATGATTTGAGAGAAGAGCATTGAAACATGTATATTACCATATGTAAAATAGATGACCCATGCAAGTTTGATGCATGAAGCACCCCACTCCAGTACTCTTGCCTGGAAAATCCCATGGATGGAGGAGCCTGGTAGGCTGCAGACCATGGGGTCGCGAAGAGTCGGACACAACTGAGCAACTTCACTTTCACTTTTCACTTTCATGCATTGGAGAAGGAAATGGCAACCCACTCCAGTGTTCTTGCCTGGAGAATCCCAGGGAAGGGGAATCCTGGTGGGCCACCGTCTATGGGGTCATACAGAGTCAGACACGACTGAAGCGACTTAGCAGCATATATCAGAATTAAAAGAGAAGCTCTAAGGCTGGTGAAATAGACATTGTCTTACCAATATATATTGCTACTAAGTGCTATAAAATTATTTGGTGGTTTATTTGGCAATAGGGATTTCTCTCCTTTCCCTTAGCAACTCCACTTCTTGAAAACTCTTCCAAAGAAAAAGATTTGAACACAAATATTTCTGTAGAGCAGTCCATTGCACTGTCATATTCAATGCCACAAATGTGGAATCAACATAGTAAACTCATTACTATTGTTTCTCTTTATAATAATTTATCATGAGATCATTAAAATCAGATTGCAGGTTGCAGCATTATATGATATATAATAAAGTGAAAGAATGAAGCAAATATTGTTTTTGTTCACTCATGCAACTGAATATAAATTATTATAAAGAGAAACAATTGTAACTAGTTCCCTAGGCTGATTCCACATTTGGGGTATTAAGTATGGCAGTGCAATGGACCACTCTTCAGAAATATTATGCTTAACAATATACCCTAACTATCTAAATTCCATACATACTCCTAAACATATAGATCAAAATATAACACTAGTTCTTCGGTTGTTGGAATGATATATGATGTTATTTTTTTTTTAACTTTCCACACTTATTACTTTTCCCATTTCAGGAAGACATAGGTAGTATTCATCCCAGACCTCAAGAGTCTGATGTTCCCAGAAAAAAAAAGCATATCTAAACTATCTAACTGACTGACACACATTGCTTATATACTTAAGTGATGAAGTAGTGCATATGTTTTTCAAATTTTTACATGAATTTTGCTATGGTAGAAACCAACTCAACATTGTAAAGCAAAAGTATAATTCTTAAGTTCTAATTTAGGATGAAGCCCTTTTCATTAACTTGATGTCTGGTCAGATACTCAAGAGGATTTGACAACAATCATTTTCATCCTTGGATTTTTACTTTACAGGAGGTTTCTTCATGGAAAAAAAAAAACAGTAAAAAAATTAGAGTTCATGATTGTTAGTAGACTGATTTAAAAAATGATCACATAAAAAACTTCTCTTTCCTTTGGCACTATTCCCACTATTGCTAATTTGCTCTCTAGGGAAGTGAAAAACATAAGGAAGCTTGTGATGAAACATTCAGAAAACAGTTGTTCTCAAGTTGATAATTGAAAAAAAAATAGAATTCAGCATAATCACTTCAGTTTTAGAGCACATAATTTGCTTGCCATTTAGACATTTTGAGTAAACTTTTCAGTTTTAACCAGAACCAGTTTAATTGATATCCCCTCTGGATTCTTAGAAGGAGATCTCTCCATGAGAAATCTCAGGGTGGTTATGGTGTTATTCTTTAAGTTACATAAAGTCTCCCCTCTGAGTCCCTTCTGCTGTGTGCCCCAACATGTTGGAGGCACTTAAATGAAATCCATGGCTTAAGCTATACTGTCATCTTTACGTAGTTCTATCTAACAATCTCCTTTTTGATGCTTTGAGCTTTTCAGCCTGGATTTCCTGTCATCTTATCAAAGAAGAAAAGAAGCCAATATGGAGACAGAAAAGAAAACCAAGGAGGTTTCATTTTATCTTTTAGTTGCTAAGGTCTTATCTTTTGTAATATTGTCCATAACCAACCTTGCCTATAACTAATATTCCTCTCTCTAGATATATTATACCTGTAAGCAATATACTGACATCACCTCCATGCTCAGGGTAAGAAAGCCACTTGGCTCTCTTGGATAACATGTATGGGGGACAGGAAGAATTGCTAAGAAAGGTTACTGATTTGTGACAGTTTAGATGTTTCATACAAGTTCATTTTCCACAGACTTGCTATCTTATAAGTTTCAAGCATAGAGACTTAGGTGGTGAAAAATAATTAAACTGAATAATATTGGAAAGTAGAAATTTTGGTGAAAGTGTGAGGAAATAGGATGTTTTACCTTAAGAAGACTGAATTGGAAATGGAGGAAAGGAATACAGAGGCAAACAACTTTGACCGAATCACATAAACCCAAAATTGTGGACAAAAATCTAGTAGTTAAACCTAAAAAAAAAAAAAAAAAAGACTACTAGTTAAACTGTTTCACAACACTGTCAAAATACTCAGTAAGCACAAAGACTTTTTTTTTTTTTTTTTTTTTTTTTGAGGTAAAAATGAAATACATACAGTTAAATGTTGTAGAGTCAGCATCTGGGCATAAATAATCAGAGACACATCTGGGAAAGACCTCAGATTTTCTGTTGCTTCAGCTACAAATTATCCACATACTTGTTTAGAATAAACATAACTTTTTTCAAAAAGAAAAAAAGGTTATCAAATGGTAAATCATCCTGCTAGCACTGTGACTGAGTGAGTCACTATTTTGTGGACTGATTTTATTGATTGCATTTTATGAACCAGTTTGGACATATCAAGCAACAGCATCTAGAAGATGGGAGCACTCTTCACTAATGGCTGTGGATATTGATTGGTTACATGTTGTTAGGCTGTGTTTAAAGTGAATGTATATAATACACTCTTTGATGTTAGACGGGAACAAATGGTTGACAGTGTCACCTGTCTGATTGGTGTCTTGATCTTTCATTCTTTTCCAGAGACTAGTTATATTCTGATATAACAGTTCTTCAAAGTAAGACTATTTGATGCAATGTGAGATCATAGAGGATATAAAAGAGAATATTCATACCTTTTGTGCCCTCATGTATAACCTGTAATTGGGAAAATATTAAGCATGCTTGCATGCATGCTCAGTCATGTCTGACTCTTCTCAACCCCATGGACTGTAGCTTGCCAGTCTCCACTGGCTGTGCAATTTTCCAGGCAAGAATACTGGAGTGGATTGCTATTACCTACTCCAGGGGAATCTTCCCAACCCAGGGATCCAATCCGTGTCTCTTGTGCCTTATGCATTGACAGGTGGATTCTTTACCACTGTGCCACCTGGGAAGCCCCCAATATTAAGCATAGGAGTCATTAAATTTTAGGAGTAATCTATTGACATACAGACCACTTAACATATGAAACTTCCCAGGTGGCTCAGCAGTAAAGAATCTGCCTACCAATGAAGGAGCTGCACGAGAAGCAGGTTTGATCCCTAGACCAAGGAGATCTTCTGGAGGAGGAAAAGGCAAAGCACTCCAGTATTCCTGCTGGGATAATCCCATGAACAGAGGAGCCTGGTGGGCTACAGTCCATGGGGTTGCAAAGAGTCAGAAACAACTGAAGCCACTGAAGCCACATGCATGCACTCATAATATATGAAAGACTGTGCTATTGCCCATGAATATAAAAACTATTTAGACAATGACTCTACCTTCAAATAGTTCATATTGTAGTTGGGAAGACAGAAATACATAACAAATGCAAGCATCAGGCAGGCTGCCAGGAGTTCTGAAAGCTAGTTGAAGATATGTCATAGGGGCAAGTAGGGAGCAGTGTTCTCCATTGTCAGAAATTTGAGAGCATCACAGAGATTTAAGGTGTTCTGGAACTCTGACCAACAGGTCTAGTCTATCTTATTTGTAAAGGCATAAAATACAAAGTTCATAGTATTCTATACATAAAACAAACCAGATTCTAGGATGCCTTGGTAAAGTATCTTCCTGATTCTTCAATCTCTAGTTCAGCACATCCTCTGGATTGTTCTTCTGCCTTGATCTGATTTCTGCCCTTGGTTTTATTCTTCTCTAACTCAATGCAAAACTCACTATATCAACTATGGGTGACTAATTTTTTCTATGCTTATACATAACTTCTAAAAAGGGATAGTAATCATTTTTTTTACTCAAAAATATTTATATTCAATCCAACTAACCTATGTCATTATTATCAATGGTTTCAAAGTAAGGACCATAATGTTTAATTTTGTCAGTCCCGTAGTCTTGATCATTTAGATTGTTTTCTGCTTATTTTCTCCCTATCAAAAGCAATAATTAGTTTAAAACTTTCTCATATATTCACATCTTCATACTGTGTTTTTCCTTAGAATAAATTAATAAAAAGGAGATAAGATAAATTTTTTAAAAATTGATAAATATTTCCAAACACTTCCAGATAATTTAATTTGCACTCACACTGGCAGCTCCTAAGCTCATTTCCTCCAGTGAAAGTCCTAAATGTTGCTGCTGCTGCTAAATCACTTCAGTCCTGTCCAACTCTATGTGACCCCATAGGCAGCAGCCCACCAGGCTCCCCCGTCCCTGGGATTCTCCAGGCAAGAACACTGGAGTGAGCTGCCATTTCCTTCTCCAATGCATGAAAGTGAAAAGTGAAAGTGAAGTCATTCAGTGGTGTCTGACTCTTAGCGACCCCATGGACTGCAGCCCATCAGGCTCCTCCCTCCATGGGATTTTCCAGGCAAGCCTACTGGAGTGGGGTACCATTGCCTTCTCTGCTAAATGTTACTATTATTGTTTAAATATATATTTTCTGATTATGAAACAATGTATTTATTAGAGTTTCAAACATTATACAAAATGTTTCATTTTATAAAAGTGTTTATTTTAAGTTTTTGAGCCACTTGGGCTAAGGAACATGAGCTTAAAAGGAAAGTTTTATTCATCTCTAAATTGCAATTTTGTTGTCTCTGTAGGGGATAAAACATTACCTCTACAAATGATACGTGTTCAGCTGGGGTTCTTTAGCAAAGAGACAGATTAATAAAAGAAAAACAGCTGTTAATACATGCAGCTTACAATGCATGGGAGAAAACTCAGCAAAAAAAGTAACTCAAGGCAGTCGATGGCTTAGAATTGTGCCATATAGCATCTTCAGCAAAGAACAAATACATTTGTAGAGAAAATAAGACAAAGGGAAGCAGTTTGATGTCTCCATGAATAGTAACCTGTTGTTGTTCAGTTGTCAAGTTTTGTCCAGTTCTTTGCGAGCCAGACTTCCCTGTCCTTCACCATCTCCCAGAGTTTGCCCAAGTTCATGTCCATTGAATCGATGATGTCATCCAATCATCTTATCCTCTGTTGCCTTCTTCTCCTGTTTTCAATCTTTCCCAGCATCAGGTCTTTTTTAATGAGTCAGCTCTTTGCATCAGGTGGCCAAAGTATTGGAGCTTCAGCTTCAACATAGATCTGTCCAATGAATATTCAGGATTGATGCCTGTGGGAAGGTAAATATAAAGGAGGAAATATAATAGAAAATAACAGAGTAAGGCTTGTTTGAAGATTCCTTTGGTGTTTTCTTTGAGTTATAAGAGTCTGTCTCCAGTAACAGAATTTGTATCTAGCTTTTAGGCAGAAAAGAAAGAGCTTTTCCTGAGTTTGCTGCTTTTAAATTAACTTCAGTTCACAATGTTTATGTCAAAGAGGCATATTTGGGGGTGACATATTTTGTTTTCTTTCATCTTCTTATACATATTGTGAAATCCATCTTTTCTGTTTTAAAACTTCTTACATGCAACATTGATTTATGTGCTATGAGGTGTTTTATTTGTTTGTTCATTTACTTATCTATGAAAGGGGTTAGGAATGTTTATTTCTGAGCACACTTTTCTAACTACTTGTTCAGTATCTGTGTTATACTTTGGTCCCACAGAGGTGACAGTACTATCAACTTTAGCATCATTCTCCTCTGGACAAGTGACACACACTCATTATAATGGATCAAATTTAGAATCATTCTGTCAAGTTTCCAGAGAAAAGAATTCCTATTGAGATTTTAATTAGAATTGCATTTTATTAGCTTCACGCTCTTCTTCATGTTTAGAAATTGCTAGCTATTTCCTCATTTCTGTTAATATTATGTACAAATATTTTGTTGAAATTTTGTTGATACTATGAACACATATGTTAACATCATTAGGGCATTTTATGGGCTTCCCAGGTGGTGCAGAGGTAAAGGATCTGCCTGCCAGTGCAGGAGATGCGAGAGATCCAGGTTCGATCCTTGGATCAGGAAAATTCCCTGGAGAAGGAAATGACAAACCACTCCAGTATTCTTGCCTGGAAAATCCTATAAATAGAGGAGCCAGACAGGCTGCAGTCCATGGCGTCGCAAAGAGTTGTACCTGACTGAGCACGCAAACACAAACAGGGCATTTTAGCTAATACTGACTCCGGAGAGGTTTGTTTCTGAAGAAAACATATGTGTGAGCTGACAAAAGAGACACTGAAAGCCTTTTGATGAAAAGCGGAGACTTGTGCTCCAAGCAGAGGGAGATCCTGAATTAAGCTATTTTCTGGGAGGCAAGTGCCAGGAGTTGGCAGAGCAGTAGACAGCAGCAGGCTGAGGATTCAGTACACTGAGAGCCAGATAAACCACATAAATGGACATGAGCTTGAGCATCTCTCACGACTCAATATACGTGAGTTTTGAGCAAGCTCCAGGAGATGGTGAAAGACAGGAGAGCGTGGCACTGCAGTCCATGGGGTCACAAAGAATCGGACACAACTGAGGGACTGAACAACAACAAGCCACATTAAGGACTTTTATCTTTAGCTCACAAGCAATGCAGATACTTGAAGGTTTTTAAGTAGGAATGGGTTTATATGAACAGGCTAGCAAATATGTCTTTATGTACTTCTGTATTCGATAACTAATATTAATTTAGGAAATGTTTTAATCTACTTTTAAGAGTGAAATTAGCTTATAATTACAAGGGGCTTTGTTTTCGGAAGCTACTGTTTGTTTTTGTTCAGTTGCTCAGTCGTGTCTGACTCTTTTCAACCCCATAGACTGTAACCCACCAGACTCATCTGTCCATGGCTTTTTTCAGGTATGAAAAAAGGAGTGGGTTGCAATTTCCTCCTCCAAGGGATCTTCCTGATACAGGTATTGATAGTTAAATATACATATGTAAAAAGATGCAATATTTACTTTAAATAATCTCCATTAAAATTTCCACTGTATAAATATAATGTTGAATAACATCTTAAGCTATACATATTTCACTTCAGTTCAGTCGCTCAGTGGTGTCCAACTCTTTGTGACCCCATGAACCACAGCATGCCAGGCTTCCCTTTCCATCACCAACTCCCAGAGTTTTACCCAAACTCATGTCCATTGAGTCAGTGATGCCACCCAACCATCTCATCCTCTGTCATCCCCTTCTCCTCCTGCCTTCAATCTTTCCCAGCATCAGGATCTTTTCCAATAAGTAAGTTCTTCACATGAGGTGGCCAAAATTTCAGAGTTTCAGCTGAATTCAGCATCAGTCCTTCCAATGAACACCCAGGGCTGATCTGCTTTAGGATGGACTGGTTGGATCTCCTTGCAGTCCAAGGGACTCTCAAGAGTCTTTTCCAACACCACAGTTCAAAAGCATCAATTCTTCAGTGCTCAACTTTCTTTATAGTCCAAATCTCACATCAATACCCGATTACTGGAAAAATCATAGCCTTGACTAGATGGACCTTTGTTGGCAAAGTGATGCCTCTGCTTTTTAATATGCTGTCTAGGTTGATCATAACTTTTCTTCCAAGGAGTAAGCATCTTTTAATTTCATGGCTGCAGTCACCATGCAGTGATTTTGGAGCCCAGAAAAGTAAAGTCTGCCACTGTTTCCACTGTTTCCCCATCTATTTGCCATGAAGTGATGGGACTGGAAGCCATGATCTTAGTTTTCAGAATGTTGAGCTTTAACCCAACTTTTTCACTCTCCTCTTTCACTTTCATCAAGAGGCTTTTTAGTTCCTCTTCATTTTCTGCCATAAGGGTGGTGTCATCTGCATATCTGAGGTTATTGATATTTCTCCCAGCAATCTTGATTCCAGCTTGTGTTTCTTCCAGCCCAGCGTTTCTCATGATGTACTCTGCATAGAAGTTAAATAAGCAGGGTGACAATATACAGCCTTGACGTACTCCTTTTCCTATTTGGAACCAGTCTGTTGTTCCATGTCCAGTTCTAACTGTTGCTTCCTGACCTTGCATATAGGTTTCTCAAGAGGCAGGTCAGGTGGTCTGGTATTCCCATCTCTTTCAGAATTTTCCACAGTTTATTGCGATCTACACGGTCAAAGGCTTTGGCATAGTCAATAAATCAGAAATAGATGTTTTTCTGGAGCTCTCTTGCTTTTTCAATGATCCAGTGGATGTTGGAAATTTGATCTCTGGTTCCTCTACCTTTTCTAAAACCAGCTTCAACATCTGGAAGTTCACAGTTCACGTATTGCTGAAACATGGCTTGGAGAATTTTGAGCATTATTTTACTAGCATGTGAGGTAAGTGCAATTGTTCAGTAGTTTGAGCGTTCTTTGGCATTGCCTTTCTTTGGGATTGGAATGAAAACTGACCTTTTCCAGTCCTATGGCCACTGATGAGTTTTCCAAATTTGCTGGCATATTGAATGCAGCACTTTCACAGCATCATCTTTCAGGGTTTGAAATAGCTCAACTGGAATTCCATCACCTCCACTAGCTCTGTTCATAGTGATGCTTTCTAAGGCCCACTTGACTTCACATTCCAGAATGTCTGGCTCTAGGTGAGTGATCATGCCATTGTGATTATCTGGGCTATGAAGATCTTTTCTGTATAGTTCTTCTGTGTATCCTTGCCACCTCTTCTTAATATCTTTTGCTCCTTTTAGGTCTATACAATTTCTGTCCTTTGTTGAGCCCATCTTTGCATGAAATGTTCCCTTGGTATCTCTAACTTTCTTGAAGAGATCTTTAGTCTTTCCCACTCTATTGTTTTCCTCTATTTCTTTGCATTGATTGCTGAGGAAGGCTTTCTTATTTCTCCTTGCTATTATGTGGAACTCTGCTTTCAAGTGGGTATATCTTTCCTTTTCTCCTTTACTTTTCACTTCCCTTTTCACAGCTATTTGTAAGGCCTCCTCAGACAGCCATTTTGCTTTTCTGGACTTCTTTTTCTTGGGGATAGTCTTGATTCCTATCTCTTGTACAATGTCATGAACCTCTGCCCATAGTTCATCAGGCACTCTGTCTATCAGATCTAGTCGCTTAAATCTATTTCTCACTTTCACTGTATCATTATAAGGGATTTGATTTAGGCAGTACCTGAATTGTCTAGCGGTTTTCCCTACTTTCTTCAATTACATATTTCACTTTTCTCATATGTGTGGTTAGATTATTTTTCTTATTCTTAGTAAACTTTGTGCTTTTTCTTTTCAACTCTCTTTAGCATAGCCAGAAGTTAGTTTATTTGTTTCAATTTCAAAGAATCAGTTCTTTGTATAATCAGTGTACATATTTTAGAATCCATTAATACTTAATTTGAAGTTTTAATTTCTCTTCCTCTTATTTAAAATTTATTTTGTGGATTTATTTCTAACTAATTGGGTTAAATCTTTGTTTACCCCACATATTTTTTTTATAAAATATGCATTAAGTACTATAAAATATTGTCTAACTCTTTGGCTATGTCCTATAGGCTTCCATGCACATTACGTTTGATTTAAGTACATCTTTGAGCTTTGAACTTTTTGTCCTGAATAGTTTTTGAGTCATATGTTCAAATATTTTAAATTAGATTTAAACTTGCTATTATTTTAGAGTTCTTAATATACTTTACTTTGACATAGTCCCTTGAAAACGAATTGAACATATTGAAGATATAAAGCACCTCAATTTTTTTTCCTCTTTTCTGTTGAAGTATAGTTGATTTACAGAGTTGTTTTAATTTCTGTTATGCATCAAGGTGATTCAGTTACATTCTTTTGTCAACATTCTTTTCCATTATGTTTTATCATAGGATATTGAATATAGTTCCCTGTACTACACAGTAGGACTTTTGTTTATCCAATGTATGTAAAATAGCTTACATTCTGCTAAAGCATCTCTATTTAAAATGAATGGAAGAATTATCTTTTTTCCATTTATAATACTGATATAAATTACATTCTTTTTAGAGCCTTTGTCCTTTTATTTTTACTTAAGAATAATTAACCACATGATGGCCAATTGTACTTACTAAACTTGTCTTTAGTATATTCTCCATCTAAGTCACTCTGTGTCTTTTTAAAAATTTTATCAGTGTATAATTGATTTACAAGGTCAACATCATGTTAGTTTCAGGTGTACAGCAAAGTGAATCAGTTATACAAATACATATGTCCACTTTTTTTTTCCCAGATTTTTTCCCCACATAGACTATTACAGAGTGTAGAATAGAGTTCCCTTTACTATTCAGCAGGTTCTTAATAGTTATCTATTTATATATAGTAGTGAATATATGTCAATCCCAATCTCCAAGTTTATACCTCCTACTTACCTCCTGATAGCCATAAGTTTGTTTTCTGTATCTATAACTCTATTTTCATTTCATAGATAAATTCATTTATTCCCTTTATATAGGTTCCACATATAAGCAGTATCATATGATATCCATCTTTATCTGTCTTATACTTCATTCAGTATGATGTCTCTGTATACTTGTCACTTCTTTTTTGCATCTATTAAGTCTATCATTCTTTTGTTTTTAACTTTTTCTAATTTGTTTTCTTAGTGAGAGTGAAACTCCTCTTTAAAAGTATTGGTCCCTCATGATGTTGTTATTAAAATAACTGTTTTCTATCCTATCTTGGTATATGCCTTTACCTCCTGCACTTTTATATTATGTGTTTTTATTTCATAATTTTCAGTGTTTTAGAACACACACATATTCCTTTGTTTTAATACTAGTACTGATTCTGTTAGTGCTTTTCAGAAATGTTCTTACACTTATAGTTCTCTGTTTTGTGCCAATCGTGAGTGAAAATCTATCATCTCTGGCTCGTTTACTGAGGGAGAAAGTGCTGGACCCTTGATAATTTTATATTTATTTATTTTTCAATGGCTCCTTCAATTTGAATATATGTTCCAAAGGAGAGGGAGCACCGCTGATGTAACATCAGCTCTTAGATCAGTAGTTCACAATAAATATTTGAATGAGTGAATGAATGCAAGCTAGTTTTTGGTACTTCATAATTTTATTCTATGTAAATTAAGTATGTTTTATATATATATTTTTGCATAATACTTTCAGACCTTGTAATATTACTTTGATGTTAGGCATTATTTTGAATTCTATTCAAGTTTTCTTTTTTTTTTTTATTTATTTTTAAAAGAAAATCCATCCTGAACCCTCCTCCCTCCTCCCTCCCCATACCATCCCTCTGGGTCATCCCAGTGCACCAGTCCCAAGCATCCAGCACCGTGCATTGAACCTGGACTGGCATCTCGTTTCATACATGACATTTCACATGTTTCAATGCCATTCTCCCAAATCTTGCCACCCTCTCCCTCTCCCACAGAGTCCATAAGCCTGTTCTATACATCAGTGTCTCTTTTGCTGTCTCGTATACAGGGTTATCGTTACCATCTTTCTAAATTCCGTATATATGCGTTAGTATACTGTATTGGTGTTTGTCCTTCTGGCTTACTTCACTCTGTATAATAGGCTCCAGTTTCATCCACCTCATTAGAACTGATTCAAATGTATTCTTTTTAATGGCTGAGTAATACTCCATTGTGTATATGTACCACAGCTTTCTTATCCATTCATCTGCTGATGGACATCTAGGTTGCTTCCATGTCCTGGCTATTATAAACAGTGCTGTGATGAACATTGGGGTACACGTGTCTCTTTCCCTTCTGGTTTCCTCAGTGTGTATGCCCAGCAGTGGGATTGCTGGATCATAAGGCAGTTCTATTTCCAGTTTTTTAAGGAATCTCCACACTGTTCTCCATAGTGGCTGTACTAGTTTGCATTCCCACCAACAGTGTAAGAGGGTTCCCTTTTCTCCACACCCTCTCCAGCATTTATTATTTGTAGACTTTTGGATCGCAGCCATTCTGACTGGTGTGAAATGGTATCTCATAGTGGTTTTGATTTGCATTTCTCTGATAATGAGTGATGTTGAGCATCTTTTCATGTGTTTGTTAGCCATCTGTATGTCTTCTTTGGAGAAATGTCTATTTAGATCTTTGGCCCATTTTTTGATTGGGTCATTTATTTTTCTGGAGTTGAGCTGGAGGAGTTGCTTGTATATTTTTGAGATTAGTTGTTTGTCGGTTGCTTCATTTGCTATTATTTTCTCCCATTCTGAAGGCTGTCTTTTCACCTTGCTAATAGTTTCCTTTGATGTGCAGAAGCTTTTAAGTTTAATTAGGTCCCATTTGTTTATTTTTGCTTTTATTTCCAATATTCTGGGAGGTGGGTCATAGAGGATCCTGCTGTGATGTATGTCAGAGAGTGTTTTGCCTATGTTCTCCTCTAGGAGTTTTATAGTTTCTGGTCTTACGTTGAGATCTTTAATCCATTTTGAGTTTATTTTTGTATATGGTGTTAGAAAGTGTTCTAGTTTCATTCTTTTACAAGTGGTTGACCAGTTTTCCCAGCACCACTTGTTAAAGAGATTGTCTTTTCTCCATTGTATATTCTTGCCTCCTTTGTCAAAGATAAGGTGTCCATATGTGCGTGGATTTATCTCTGGGCTTTCTATTTTGTTCCATTGATCTATATTTCTGTCTTTGTGCCAGTACCATACTGTCTTGATAACTGTGGCTTCGTAGTAGAGCCTGAAGTCAGGTAGGTTGATTCCTCCAGTTCCATTCTTCTTTCTCAAGATTGCTTTGGCTATTCGAGGTTTTTTGTATTTCCATACAAATTGTGAAATTATTTGTTCTAGCTCTGTGAAGAATACTGTTGGTAGCTTGATAGGGGATTCGCATTGAATCTATAAAATTGCTTTGGGAGTATACTCATTTTTCACTA
>NW_011494022.1:56343-56751 GCF_000754665.1 Bison bison bison | reverse complement strand
TTTGGCTTTAGTCTAAACTCATACAATAAATTGGAGAAAATGTGGCATCTTTTAATTCTTTTGGAATTTCTTTGCTCAGGAGCCATTTCTTCTAATGAACATTTTTTTAGTCCTGGAGCTTTCTTTGCAGGAAGATTTTTAAATTCTGACTTGAAAAAATTTAGTGCTTGTAGACTAGTTCATCCCCCCCCACCCAAAAAAAAAAAGTTCATTATTGGGACAAATGATTCAGTTCCTCTAAAATATTTGTGTTTAAGAGATTCACTTATTGTTCCCTTATGTCTACAAGTTTAGTAGCAATGACTTCCTTTTTCTCTCTTAACAGTTTTATCAGCTTTAGTAGTCTTTTCAAAGTCAACCATTTATATTTTCTCTTCTGTATATTTATTTTTAACTTTAAAATTTCTG
>NW_011494022.1:55327-56243 GCF_000754665.1 Bison bison bison | reverse complement strand
ATTTTCTTTCACCAGTTGTTTTATTAGTTTTCTATATATTAGGTCTTTTAGTTTCTTTAGGTAGATATATTCCTAAGTATTTTTATTCTTTCCGTTGCAATGGTGAATGGAATTGTTTCCTTAATTTCTCTTTCTGTTTTCTCATTATTAGTGTATAGGAATGCAAGGGATTTCTGTGTGTTGATTTTTATATCCTGCAACTTTTACTATAATCATTTGATTAATTCTAGTAATTTTCTGGTGGAGTCTTTAGGGTTTTCTATGTAGAGGATCATGTCATCTGCAAATAGTGAGAGTTTTACTTCTTCTTTTCCAATCTGGATTCCTTTTATTTCTTTTTCTGCTGTGATTGCTGTGGCCAAAACTTCCAAAACTATGTTGAATAGTAATGGTGAAAGTGGGCACCCTTGTCTTGTTCCTGACTTTAGAGGAAATGCTTTCAATTTTTCACCATTGAGGATAATGTTTGCTGTGGGTTTGGCATATATAACTTTTATTATGTTGAGGTATGTTCCTTCTATTCCTGCTTTCTGGAGAGTTTTTATCATAAATGGGTGTTGAATTTTGTCAAAGGCTTTCTCTGCATCTATTGAGATAATCATATGGTTTTTGTTTTTCAATTTGTTAATGTGGTGTATTACATTGATTGATTTGCGGATATTGAAGAATCCTTGCATCCCTGGGATAAAGCCCGCTTGGTCATGGTGTATGATCTTTTTAATATGTTGTTGGATTCTGATTGCTAGAATTTTGTTTAGGATTTTTGCATCTATATTCATCAGTGATATTGGCCTGTAGTTTTCTTTTTTTGTGGGATCTTTGTCAGGTTTTGGTATTAGGGTGATGTTGGCCTCATAGAGTGAGTTTGGAAGTTTACCTTCCTCTGCAATTTTCTGGAAGAGTTTGAGCAGGATAG
>NW_011494022.1:43454-55030 GCF_000754665.1 Bison bison bison | reverse complement strand
AATACCAAAAAGAATGAGTTCATTTTACTAAATATTATGAAACACAAAAAAATTCTCTTTAAAGGGAAAGATTGAGTCAATCATTATAAAAATAAATTCAAGGAAATAGCCAAAAAAAAAAAAAAAAAAGACTGAGGGACTGAACTGAACACAAACATAAATGCAAATTATGAAAATTAAGGCTGATTGCTGAAGAGATAAATCTGCTCTAATTTTTAAGATTTCTTTCCTTCTACTAACCCTGGGGTTCTTCATTTCTTCCTTTTCTAGTTGCTTTAGGTGTAGAGTTAGTTATTTACATTCTTTTTAAACATGTTTATTTAAGGTGAATTCAGTGTTCACTATAAGTAATAGTTTGTAGTTTCTTTTCTATTCTTATTTCTCAACTTTCTTTCATCTATATAATATTGAGATATGTATTAGTGTATATTTCTATTAAAGTATTTCAGAATATCTTCCTTTTGGATTTATATATTATTGACAGTATGTATGTATCTAATAGTATTGACAATAGCTTTTATTAAGCACATAACACATTCTAGTTACCAAACTAAGAAACGGATTGTACTAAGTGATGTAGTCCTTGAAAACTGTCTTGTTTCTTTCACTACAGAGCAGATGAAGAAACAGAGGAAAACACCTTGTATGGTTAAGAAAGGATCACCCTTAATCATAGATTAAGGAATCATAGAGACCTGTTACTCCAAAATATCATTCCTAGGTGAGGAAACTGACTGTAATCCTGTCCATTTATGGTCACATCATTTGCTCTTTTTTGTAGTATAACATTGCACAGGGCTTAATATTCTGTCCAAATATTTCAAAAATTATATTTGATGTTTGAAGGATGGTAAATCTAATGAGGAATTTTTTTAAAGAATTCTCTTCTTCTCATTATATATTCAGTACATAAGTGTACCACCCAGAGTGTGGATTTCCTTTTGCTGGGGATTTCCTTTACTTGTCCTCTACTCTGCATGGTTCTTCAGACACTTCTTTCAGGTATCATCTCTAAGGAATATGACTGACCAAATCAGAATGCTCTTGATAGTGAAAGGAGTCAGGACACATGCTCAACTAGAGGGGACAGAAGACATAACCCAGACTGCCCCAAACTAACTTGGATGGAGATTCTCCTCTAGTAAAGCCTTCAAGGTCCACAAAATTGCAGAATCAAGGGGAAAAAGATAACAGGCTTAACTGCACAAAAGGGAAACAAACAAAAATAATCAGAATGAACATATGTTTAAATGTTATACAAATGATTACAAATGGAAATGGCATCTCAGTTCTACAGATATTTAGAAAAAGCTTTTGACCTCTTTCAGTCAGTTCAGTTCAGTCTCTCAGTCATGTCCAACTCTTTGTGACCCCATGAATCGCAGCACGCCACGCCTCCCTGTCCATCACCAACTCCCAGAGTCCACTCAGACTCATGTTCATTGAGTCAGTGATGCCATCCAGCCATATCATCCTTTGTCATCCCCTTCTCCTTCTGCCTCCAATCCCTCCCAGCATCAGAGTCTTTTCCAATGAGTCAACTCTTCGCATGAGGTGCCCAAAGTATTGGAGTTTCAGCTTTAGCATCATTCCTTCCAAAGAAATCCCAGGGCTGATCTCCTTCAGAATGGACTGGTTGGATCTCCTTGCAGTCCAAGGGATTCTCAAGAATCTTCTCCAACACCACAGTTCAAAAGCATCAATTCTTCAGCACTCAGCTTTCTTCACAGTCTGACTCTCACATCCATACATGACCACTGGAAAAACCATAGCCTTGACTAGACAGACCTTTGTTGGCAAAGTAATGTCTCTGCTTTTCAATATACTATCTAGGTTGGTCATAAATTTCCTTTCAAGGAGTAAGTGTCTTTTCACTTCATGGCTGCAGTCACCATCTGCAGTGATTTTGGAGCCCAAAAAATAAAGTCTGACACTGTTTCCACTGTTTCCCCATCTATTTCCCATGAAGTGATGGGACCAGATGCCATGATTTCTGTTTTCTGAATGTTGAGCTTTAAGCCAGCTTTTTCACTCTCCACTTTCACTTTCATCAAGAAGCTTTTTAGTTCCTCTTCACTTTCTGCCATAAGGGCGATGTCATCTGCATATCTGAGGTTATTGATATTTCTTCAGGCAATCTTGATTCCAGCTTGTGCTTCTTCCAGCCCAGCGTTTCTCATGATGTACTCTGCATAGAAGTTAGATAAGCAGGGTGACAATATACAGCCTTGACATACTCCTTATCCTATTTGGAACCAGTCTTTTGTTCCATGTCCAGTTCTAACTGTTGCTTCCTGACCTGCATATAGGTTTCTCAAGAGGCAGGTCAGGTGGTCTGGTATTCCCATCTCTTTCAGAATTTTCCACGGTTTATTGTTGACCTCTTTACCTTGGTCCAAACATCTTAAGAATCTTACTTCAAACACCTTACTACCCGACTCATGCATGATGCAATGCTCTGCATGAACTGTCCTGAACATAACAAACTCTTTTATGCTTTAGGACTCTTAAATTTGCTATTTATTATGCAGGAACAACTTTCCCTCAAATCTTTACCTGTCTACTCTCATTTGTTATCCTATTTTATCCATGTTAATGAGGCATTTCTCATTATCTAGCACCATCATTTTCCTTTGGTTTACTCTCTGTCACAATTAGAGCCATAAGTCATATGAGACATTCCTCTTTTGTTTACAACAATCTCTCTAGAGCTTAGAACACTGCGAAAGTTATTCTCCATGAATAAAATTTGGTGTATGAGTGGCTGAGGAATCAACAAATGAGTGAAAAAGCAAATGACTGTCATTCAATGGTCACATGAACAATGCTGTGATCCAACTCAATACTTCAAAATCTACATCATAGCTACAACTTAATGATTGTTTTTTGATGACACTGATTGGCTATAAAGTTGTCACAAAAATTCTCATATCAACAAAACCTCTTACTGAACTGTATGTTTATTTGAACTGAATCAATTGACTCAATTGTTTTTCAGTTGTATCCATATTTCAAACAAGTGGAGCCAACTCCAGGAGAAGATCTTATCTATAGGCCATATTCTAAAATAACAAACTCCCTTAAATCAAGGATAAATTTCCAAATGACCATTTGTCTTCATGCCATGGTACCTAACATTAAAATTGCTCTTCAACAAGAAGAAATTTCCAAGACAGAATAAACCGCAAATCTGCCCCACATAAAACAATTGACATTAGTGTATAAATAATTTTAATTTAATCATACTTACATAGACATCTTTAATGGTTCATCTTATCTACTGCAATTTTCATTGACCCCATATTTCTCTTCTTATGCCTCCAGGTCCAACTCAAAACCATGAATGGAAATAATAAGACCTTTTCCAGTGACTTCACCCTTACAGGGCTCTTCACTAACAACAAAGCCTCTGGCTTCCTTTTCAGCATCATTTGCGCCATCTTCTTCATGGCCATAATAGTTAATGGGGTCATGATCTTCCTGATCTACATAGACCCTCACCTCCATACCCCCATGTACTTCCTGCTCAGCCACCTCTCCTTCATTGACATTATGTACATCTCCACCATTGTGCCCAAGATGCTGGCCGATTACCTTGAGGGTGAGGGGACCATATCCTTTATTGCCTGTACAGCCCAATACTTTCTCTATATGGGCTTTGTAGGGGCTGAATTTTTCCTGCTGGGACTCATGGCATATGACCGCTACGTGGCCATCTGCAACCCTCTCCGCTATCCTGTCCTCATGAGCCATCGGGTCTGTTGGATGATCTTGGCCAGCTCTTGGTTTGGTGGTGCTCTGGATAGCTTCCTCCTCACCCCTATCACAATGACTCTACCATTCTGTGCTTCACACAAGATCAACCACTTCTTCTGTGAGGCACCCACCATGCTGAGGCTGGCCTGTGGTGACAAAGCTGCCTATGAAATGGTGATGTATATTTGCTGTGTCATGATGCTGCTGATCCCCTTCTCTGTAGTGATTGCTTCCTACGCTGGAGTGCTCATCACAGTGCACCAGATGAAGTCAGCAGAAGGGAAGAAGAAGGCTTTTGCCACCTGCTCCTCACACATGATGGTGGTGATCTTATTCTATGGGGCTGCCCTGTACACATATATGCTTCCCCAATCATACCACACTCCAACTAAAGACAAGGTCTTTTCTGTCTTTTACACTATCATCACCCCCTTGTTAAACCCTCTCATTTACAGTTTGAGAAACAGGGATGTGGCTGAGGCCTTTAAGAGGGTTTTGGCAAGATGTCTAGGGACCCATTTTATGACAAGGGAAGAATTCTGACAGTCTAAATCCTCCATGTCTGCTCAGGAGTGTATGGGGTTTTGCCACAGATAATATAGATAATGCTTGCAGCAACCACCACTGCCAGTTATGTCAAAAAGTACATCAGCCATACTTTTATCAAAAAGATGAAACATCCAAGCATTAATAATGCCAGTGTTATAAATGTTACCAAACTAACTCATATCTACTTGCCCACTGTGCAACAAGCCAATCTACTGACACCAAGTTGTGGTGAAGGAAAGTACAGCATTTACTGAAGGGCATCAAGTAAGAACAGTGGACAACTAGTGCTCAAAAGAAAAAACAAAACAACTCCCTGGTGGCTTTTAGGCAAGAGTTTTTAAAGGCAACATTAGGGTTGAGGATCACAGGGTACCTGATTAGCTCATGGACATTCTTCTGATTTGTTGACAGTGAGGTAACAGGGTGATGTTTCAGAAATCTTGATCACCAGCCTTCTGGTTACAATCAGTCTAGGACACACGCACTTAAGGTCAGCACGTAATCACCATTCTTTACCTTGGCAGGGCTCTTTGTTTCTACGGAATGACTCAAAGTTTTGGTTAAATACTTGAGAAAGAACTGGTAGTTCTGTGATTTTGCTTTACTGTTGAACTAGTGTTTCAGCTATCTTTAATTTTCTTGCTTGTCTGTCTTTCATTTGTTTCTGAATTCACTCACTTCTCTAATTAGTAAGTGAGTTTGCTCTTTGGAACTCAGGGAAAGCCTAGGAGACTAGAGCCTTTTTCTACAAATGACAAAAAACACACAGAGGGGCATTTGTACCCAGGAAGTCCCCACAGAGTCCTGCTTGCTTTCGTAAACAACAGTATTTCTTCCTTGTGGCCATCCATTCTAATTCTTCCCTTATACCAACTCTATCAGTGCAATTTATGTATATAAGGGCCCCAAATTGTCTCATTAATATTACAAATTCTATCCACTCTCAGGAACCTCATAAGAATGGCAATTTTGATTACGTTGTTTAAATGAATCATAGACAGAGTTTATGAAAAGGTTAGAGGTGCAAACATTTAAAAGAAGCTATAGCATCATAAAACTTAGAAGGAAATACATACACAAACGCACACCAGGATTTAGAAAAGTTAAATATCTTTTCTTTGAGTAACAACTGAAAACATTCCTCCCTTATCTAAATCTGGGGCTGGAAAAAAAACAAATCACATGTTTTTGCAGAAATAGAGACTAATATTCTTCTGGGCAAGGATTCTATAATGTTATATATGTTATATGGTAAATAATCATTATATCAGAAGGCACAGTAATAGGCAGGAGAGAAAAGAGTGCTTTATGAATTTGTAAATTCAGTAATCACTTTTCAGTTTTTACTCCAATCCATCAGAATTATTAAATTTCTGAAATCCTACTCTAGATATTATAGTGGTGTGAATACTTTTATTCCAAAGAAGTAAACACAGCCTATTGTGGACAGCCTATTTTTCCTCATCTATGGTACTAAGTTTTACATTGTATAACATTACAAATTGGGAAGAAAATAATTGGCTTTCCATCTTCAAGTTGGAACAAAAAAAAAAATTTCCTTGGGAAATGACTTAGATAATTTCTTTTTAGGATGTTGGGTCCCTAAAGAGAATGTGTTTAGCCTAAATTATAGACTCAGTTGTAAAAACCTGGACCAAATCCCAAGCCTCTTAACCTTCTCTGTAATGAGGCTATGCCAGATTCTGTGCTCTCAAAACCCTAGCTGGGTTCAGTAATATTCTACTTCTGACAGACACTGATGATCGTAAACGTAAGCACACCTCCTATTGCACTGGAGAAAGGAACTGAGTGGTAATTTTTAACCAAATGGAAAAATTTATGTTGGACCCTGTAGACTGGACTGACTAATCAAGAAAGTGGACTTCCTTCCATTTATTTTAGTGGGAGTTTTAGTTGTTACCAAAGGCAGCCTTTTTGAAGCTCTCTTTCTGGAAGGTTTATCTCCTTCAATCTCGTCTACCTGGCTTGGAAAGTACCACATGCTAGGCATTAGGAAGAAGAATTTCCAACACAGAAGATAGTGAGGTACAAGAAAACAATAAGTCAGAAGAGGTGGGGAATGATCCTGAGAACTGAACGTCAATTTGGGGTCCATTTTTAAAGATCATGTGAACTTCTGTCCATTCTCTATGTAACTAAGGCCCAATTTCCTCTTTTGTGAGAAATGAGGTAGTATAATGTCTTTCCTTATAAGATTTGAAAGAGCAAATATGATAAATGCAATAAACACTGGTCATTATTTTTTCTGTTGGTAATGAGGGTAATTGCCTTTCATGTTCCTAATATTTGTGATTTAGAAAAAAAAATCACCCCATTTATCATTCATCTTTCTATCCTTCACACATATAAGCATGCTGCTTTATTAATTATACTAAGAAAGATTGATAATGGGTTAAAAAAATCCAATTGTAAGGATTAAAAATAAATTTGTAAGGAAATTAGGGAAAGAGTAACTAATGTATACTTTTAAAATGTAGTAATTAAAACAATAATATGATAGTACTGCATACTTATTAGAGTGGTTACAATTGAAATTACTGTAAAATACAGGAAGCTTCATTCATTGCTGGTGGGAATGTAAAGACAAATCACTGTGGAAGAGAATTTGACAGTTTCCAACAAAACTAAGTCTAGTCTTACCACATAATCTGGCAATAGTGCTTCCCAGGATTTATCCTACTGACATTAAAAAATAATAATAAACAAAAAACTGCATTTGAAGCAATTTTTTCATAGTCATCAATAATTAATCAAGATGTCTTTTAGTAGATAAACAGATACGTAAAGTGTTTATAAACTTTAAAGTGTATAAACAGATACACTTTAAAGTGTGATATATCAGTACTCTTGAATATTATTAAACAAAACAAAAAATTAAAATGAAAAGAAATGATCCAATAAGCCATGAAATAAAGAAAGAATCTTCAAGGTATATTACTAACTGAAAAAAAAAAAAATCTGAAAATCTTATGTGATATATGATTCCAACTATATAACATTCTGGAAAAACGACAAAATTTGTTGTTGTTATTGTTCAGTAGTTCAGTCATGTCTGACTCTTCGTGACCCCATAGACCGCATCATGTCAGGCTTCCCTGTCCTATACCATCTTCCAGAGCTTGCTCAAACTCATGTCCATTGAGTCGGTGATGCCATGAAACTGTCTCATACTCTGTCATCCCTTTCTCCTCCTGCCTTCAATCTTTCCTAGCATCAGAGTCCTTTCTAATGAGTTGGCTTTTCACATCAGATGGTCAAAATATTGGAGCTTCAGCTTCACCGTCAGTCCTTCCAGTGAATATCTGGGACTGATTTCCTATAGGATTGACTGGTTTGATCTCCTTTCAGACCAAGGGATTCTCAAGAGTCTTCTCCAGCACCACAGTTCACAAGCATCAATTTTTGTACTTAGCCTTCTTTATGGTCCAACTCTAATATCCATCCATGACTAGTGGAAAAACCATGTCTTTCACTAGATGGACCTTTGTTGGCAAAGTAACGTCTCTGCTTTTTAATATGCTGTCTAGGTGTGTCACAGCCTTTCTAAGCATCTTTTAGTTTCAAGACTGCAGTAATCATCCACAATAATGTTGGAGCCCAAGAAAATAAAATCTGTTACTGTTTCCATTGTTTTCCCATCTATTTGCCATGAAGGGATGGGGCCAGATGCCATGCTCTTCATTTTTTGAATGTTAAGTTTTAAGCCAGCTTTTTCACTCTTCTCTTAAACTTTCAACAAGAAGCTTTTTAGTTCCTCCTTGCTTTCTGCCATAAGGATGGTACCTCCATATCTGAGTTTATTGATATTTCTTCCTGCAATCTTGATTCCAGTTTGTGCTTCATTCAGCCTGGTATTTCCCATGATATACTCTGCATATATTAAATAAACAGGAGGACAATATACAGCCTTGACATACTCCTTTCCCGATTTTGAACCAGTCCATTGTTCAATGTCTGGTTCTAACTGCTGCTTCCTGACCTGCATACAGGTTTCTCACAAGGCAGGTAAACTGGTCTGGTATTCCCATCTCCTAAAGAATTTTCCACAGTTTGTTGTGATCCACACAGTCAAAAGGTTCAGTGTAGTCAATGAAATAGAAGTAGATGTTTTTCTGGAATTCTCTTTCTTTTTCTATGAGCCAGTAGGTGTTGGCAATTTGATCTCTGGTTCCTCTGCTTTTTCTGAATCCAGCTTGAACTACTAGAAGTTCTTGGTTCACGTACAATTGAAGCCTAGCTTCAAGAATTTTGAAAATTGCTTTGTTAGCCTGTGAAAAGAGTGCAATTGTGCAGTACTTTGAACATTCTTTGGCATTGCCCTTCTTTGGGATTGGAATGAAAACTGACATTTTCCAGTCCTATGGTCACTGTTGTGTTTCCCAAATTTGCTGGCATATTGAGTGCAGCATTTTCACAGCATCATCGTTTAGTATTTGAAATAGGTCAGCTGGAATTTCGTCACCTCCACTAGCTTTGTTCGTAGTAATGCTTCCTAAAGCCCACTTGACTTCAACTCCAGGATGTCTGACTCAAGGTTAATGATCACATCATCATGGTTACCTAGGTGATAAAGATCTTTTTTGTATAGTTCTTCTGTGTATTCTTGCCAACTCTTCTTAATATTTTCTGCATCTCAGTTCCATACTGTTTCTCTCCTTTTTTATGCCCATCTTTGCATGAAATGTTCCCTGGATAGCTCTAATTTTCTTGAAGAGACCTTTAGTCTTTCCCATTCTACTGTTTCTTTGCATTGATCACTTAGGAAGGCTTTCTTATCTCTCCTTGCTATTCTTTGGAACTCTGCATTCAGATGGATATATCTTTCCTTTCCTCCTTTACCTTTCACGTCTCTTCTTTTCTCAGCCATATTTAAGGTCTCTTCAGACAACCATTTTGCCTTTTTTCATTTCTTTTTCTTGGGGATGGTTTTGATCACCTCCTCCTGTACAATGTTATGAACCTCCATCCATAGTTCTTCAGGCACTCTGTATATCAGATCTATCCCCTTGAATCTATTTGTTACTTCCAAATTGTGAAAGGAATACATTAAGGCTGTATGTTGTCACCTTGCTTATTTAACTTATACGCAGAGCACATCATGTGAAATGCCCGATTGTATGAAGTGCAAGCTGGAATCAAGATAGCATGGAGAAATATAAATAACCTCAGATATGCAGATGACACTACCCTTATAGCAGAAAGCAAAGAGGAACTAAAATACCCCTTGATGATAGTGAAAGAGCAGAGTGAAAAAATTGGCTTAAAACTCAATGTTCAAAAGATGAAGATCATGACATCTGATATGTTTGTAACCAGCACTCATGTTTAAAAAAAAACTGGACTATATGATGATCTTTTACTATTATCTACAATGGCACCCCACTCCAGTACTCTTGCCTGGAAAATCCCATGGACAGAGGAGCCTGGTGGGCTGCAGTCTGTGGGGTCGCTAAGAGTCAGACACGACTGAGCAACTTCACTTTCACTTTCACTTTTTGCTTTCATGCATTGGAGAAGGAAATGGCAACCCACTCCAGTGTTCTTGCCTGGAGAATCCCAGGGATGGGGGAGCCTGGTGGGCTGTCATCTATGGGGTCGCACAGAGTCGGACACGACTTAGCAGCAGTAGCAGTTTGTTTTACTTTTCCTATTTCATATTCAATGGTACCATTTCATTTAGTTTATATTTTCCAATCACTCCATGTCTTCTTTTTGTTTTGATGTTCTTTCTCAAACCTTTATCAAATGTAATAGAAAAGCTTTTAGATATATGTGTGTGTGTTATATGTATTTTAGAAAATTTATAAATTTTGCCTAACTAAAAATATTATGACATTTTTATTCTACTTGTTTGACTTAGTACGAATAGAATGATAGATTTCTAATTAAAAAATAGATATGCAGCAAGCAACAAAGGTTTACTGTATAGCATAGCGAGCTACAGTCAATATCTTGTAATAACCTATGATGCAAAATAATTTCTAATATATGTGTATCAGAATAACTGAATCACCTTTCTGTGCACCTGAAATATTTTAAGTCAATTATACTTCAACAGGAGAAGGCAATGGCACCCCACTCCAGTACTCTTGCCTGGAAAATCCCATGGACAGAGGAGCCTGGTAGGCTGCAGTCCGTGGGGTCGCTAAGAGTCGGGCACGACTGAGCGACTTCACTTTCACTTTTCACTTTCATGCATTGGAGAAGGAAATGGCAACCCACTCCAGTGTTCTTGCCTGGAGAATCCCAGGGGTTGGGGAGCCTAGTTGGCTGCAGTCTCTGGGGTCGCACAGAGTCGGACATGACTGAAGCAACTTAGCAGCAGCAGCAGCAGCATACTTCAACAAGATACACAAGTGAAAAATAAAGTAAGTTAAAATTTTTCTATTTTAAGCTATTATAATCATTTCTAAGCATAAAACATGGGGGGAGCTAAAGAAGCAATGTTGATATGCCTTGCTACAATAACTAAAAATATATCATGGATAATAAAAAATGAATGAAATTTAAGAAAACAAGGAAATGAAAATGTACTTGAGGTATACATGACTGACACATAGTCATACGTCAAAATGCTAATAGTGATTTTGAACACACGCAGCCGTAAGTGCAATTTCCAACAAGCAGCAGTGAGTGGTAGCTGAAGCAAGGTCTTACTTAGTTTTCTAGACAGGGAGCTTTAACCACTGGACCACAGGGGCCAGCAGTTAGGGCTAAGGTCCCTAGTCCTGCCTGCCTAGTCACGAATGGATTCAGGCAAGGAGGCAGAAGGTAAGTTCAGTTCAGTTCAGTCGCTCAGTCATGTCCAACACTTTGCGACCCCATGAAATGCAGCATGCCAGGCCTCCCTGTCCATCACCAACTCCCAGAGTCCACCCAAACCCATGTTCAGTGAGTCGGTGAGGCCATCCAACCATCTCATCCTCTGTTGTCCCCTTCTCCTGCCCTCAATCTTTCCTAGCATCAGGGTCTTTACAAATGAGTCAGCTCTTTCCATCAGGTGGCCAAAGTATTGGAGTTTCAGCTTCAACATCAGTCCTTCCAATGAACACCCAGATCTGATTTCCTTTAGGATGGACTGATTGGATCTCCTTGCAGTCCAAGGGACTCTCAAGAGACTTCTCCAACACAACAGTTCAAAAGCATCAATTCTTCGGCGCTCAGCTTTCTTTATAGTCCAACTCTCACATCCATACATGACTACTGGAAAAATCATAGCCTTGACTAGACGGACTTTCGTTGACAAAGTG